>NC_068356.1:128140452-128430452 GCF_020536995.1 Dreissena polymorpha | reverse complement strand
AACGCACGCAAATACCTGTTTCGCTGCGCCAGTGCTTCACACGGTTTGCAATGAACTAAATGTACTGAGGTATATTAACTCTTAGAGCGCATCATTATGTCCGTTTGAATCCATTTACATTATCGTTTTAACAATAAAGCTTAAACTTATCACTTCCGCTACGTATTTATATCGTTTTGTACTTAACATATGTGTCCGATATTCTTCATGTATTGCTTACTATTTCGTATATTGAAAGTTTTTTAACACGTGTCCGTTGATATGTGATCCCTATGATAATATACTATGTTCAAAAGTATATATTTTCATTACCTTTAACTAATGTACGTATGTGATTGCGTCACCTAGGATTCCGAGTGTACCATTTTTGGCAGACGTAATCTTAAGATAAAAATAAGCATGCGTATGACTGATTCGTTTCCCACCAGTTGTATTTCTATAAATGTTACTACCCTGACAGAAACCGTTATGGAAAATCGAATTTAGTTCCACAAGTATACTTGTTGATATGGGAATATGTTATCCTTCAGACGGTTTATGCTCTCAGGACGTCACGGCTCTTTTTTGCGATGCATTAATAAATGAGCCAATGCAACTTCCGAGATGGCGCACAGGCCCGGATGTTTTGAAATTTCATTGACAATTTTACAGGGTGATTAGGTTGTATATGTTTTTTAACATAATTCTTATTATTTTTAAAATCGTGCAATGTAGTGCAATTCAGCGAAGATTGATTCGCCCAAAAATGTACAGACACGAACATTCTCAACTCATTTAAAAACGTGAGAACCTTTATAAGTTGTGGCATTGTGGAGTTTAAAAAAGCATTTCGATGAGTTTTTCATGTGTGACGAGAAAATGTCCACCCAATTAAATCGCTAACGGCATCAAAAGATTGCGTACAACATAAATTATATGCTGCATGCACAACAATATTGGCTTCTTGCAGACGTAGTAGATAAGTTTGCATTATTTTCAAAAGAGATGGAGCCAATGCTTAGGAGGTGGCGCTAATGATAGGTGGTGGCGCCAGTGCAGGATGTATCAATTAACAGTTGAATCGCAATTATCACATGACGTAGATTTGATAGATAATGTTATTTGTTATATAAAAATTATTTTTAAACGTTCATACGAAGGCCCCAATCTTTACAGAATATAAACACAATCTATAATAAATAAGATGTAGTTTTTTAAATATATAAGTGATCAACTCAATTAAGAAGTCACCAACATGAATAAAACATATTTTACGATGTATACCAAAAATGTTTAATACTCAATCAAACCAATAATTTAATGTTCCACATTATCAAAATAATTAATCGACATCAAGATTTGTATACAGTATGATAATTCACGAAATAAGTATAAGATAACACTTCTTCTTGAAACTATGATATGTGGCCGTTAATTCAAATGCTTACTAAAAGGCCAAGGTCAACAAATCTTCATTAGGCTCATTTATGTAGTTTTTCCCACTATCAACTCCTAAAAGATGAAGATAGCTCGGTCTTTTTTCGTTAACAGTTTTGTAAAATACATGTTAAATGTTGTTATCTTACAAAGATGAACGTTTAAATCCATCACTACATTATTAGATAACTACTTTTTCTAATTAAAAACACACGCGACTCAAATGTGCTAAAGTAAAAAACTTACACAAAATAATGTAACTCCTGTAAACATAATGGAAACCATAACATAAAATATTTCACTTTAAAATAGCTATAAAATGTGCATTGGCGCCACCTCCTAATTTGAGCGCCACCTCATTGGCATTGGATCCATCTCTTTTTGACAAATGCCAATTTATCTATTAGATCGGCTAGCAGCCGATATTTTTATGCAAGCATTAACTTGTACATGTTCAAAGCAATCGTTTTATGTAATGAGCGATTTAATTGTCAGGGAATTAGCTCGTCACACAGGCAAAATACACCGATTTGCTTTAACGAATTCTACCATGCCTCAGCTTATAAAATTCCTCACGTTTCCAAATGGGTTGTGATTGTATGTTTCTGTACATTTTTAGATGAATTTATAATCGATGAATCGCACTACATTGGCAACTTTTTTTAATATTGCGAAATGTGTTGAAAAATTTATTAAACCTTATCACCCTGTAATATTATCCGTTTAATTTCAAAACATCCGGGCCTGAGCGCCACCTCGAAAGTTGCATTGGCTCATGTATTAATGCATCTCAAAAAAGAGGTGGCGCGCGTGATTATCGGCCGTGGACGTGCAAAGCAGAAAACCAATAACAGTTATGTCCTAATTGCGTGGTAATTGCTCTCTTCAATTATCTATTACTGTTTAGAGGCTTTACATTTGTACGCATCAATAATATAAATAACATATATTTTCTCTAAATCTACCAACTTTTTTAAACATAAACGTGTCAAACTCCAAACATGTTGGTCCAAAATCGAACCAAATGTTCCTCGCTTTTGTTGTTCAGCGCCATTTAATTCAGTCGACTCGTATCTTTATTGTGTATGTTATGAAAATCTACTTAAATGAACGGCTTGTTTTAAAGCACGTAAAGCGGACACCAGAATATAAGTTATACTAGAAATCTAAGTAGATATGAGGGATATAATTGTTTAAACTCAAACGCAAACGTCTTAGACTTTGAACAATTTTTCAAGAAATTGTAAAAGTCCATTTTATTTTTCTACTCGATATATAATTATACTATTTTGTAGTCAGGGTTATGCCTGGCCTCATTTCAAAATAAATGACTTTAAACAGTTATTATAAAACCCCTGAAACATTAAAAGGAGATAACTGAGCGCGGAACACCTGCTAGTCTTTTATTGAAGTACCTAGTTGCATTTACCATACAGTAAAATACATACAAAACGACTTAAAACTTGATTCAAGCAGGGTTCACCTCCTTTAAAACGGTCGATTCAAATTAACCTGAAAGCATTGTTATTAAAATAAAAAAAATAAACAATGCAATTTAAATGCGATTAATCTGCAATGGAATTACACAATTGTTTAAATTCACATGAACAGCATAATAATAACAACTGTGTCAGAGCCTCAGAGGCATAATGAAATGAAGAAAATACAAAATATGAACTGCATT
The DNA here is from genome assembly GCF_020536995.1 of Dreissena polymorpha. Lineage (NCBI taxonomy): Eukaryota > Metazoa > Mollusca > Bivalvia > Myida > Dreissenidae > Dreissena > Dreissena polymorpha. The sequence goes on along the minus strand of NC_068356.1, from coordinate 128,427,352 downwards.
TCTTCTTGTTCAGACGATTTCAGAATGTAGCGTCATAGAACATAGTGCAAACCCTAGATGATCGCAATTCATTTCTGGAAGAAACCTTAATGAGGCATAGTTCCGGAAAACAAAACGTTATAAAACCATTACCAGAAGATCAAACCGTAATGATGTATGGTCGTCGACGACACAGAAGAAACATAAGTCATGAAATGAAAGCGAACGCTTGGGTAAATATTCCTGCTAACGAGCTATTTTTAAAGCGATTAAGATATGAAAGGATTATGTTGCAAATTGTTTGCATTCATAATTTTATTTGAATATGTTTGAAAAATATACACCGCATTTGCCACCCTTTAAGTAATCGTCCTCGATGGCTGGTTTTATATTAATGTTAATAGTGACATTATCAGGATTGTCTTCAAATGTAGAAAAAAAGTTTCAGTATTTATGTCAATAGCACACATTAAATTATACACATAGAAAAAAAGCTATGTTCATAAATATGAAAATAAAAAGGATATATCTTTGAAAAGTTGATGAACTTTATCTGCATTAAGCTTGAACGAGATTGGTTTCAAAACGATATTCGCTCATAAATCTGATCGAAATATAACATCATAAACACACACTCGTTTTCTGCTGACATGTGTAAGTTTTCAATACATATATAAGCGTTTTAAATACATATACATGTATAAATCATGCAATACTTTTCCATTAATGATGTGGACTACGATAACTAAGTAATATTCTCTTGTTTCATATTTCGAACAGACTCTTAAGTATCTTTTATTCATGTATTCGTGTGTTGATGTGTGTTTGTTGTGTCTAAAGATTTTACTATTTTGTCACGCTATAAAACCATGTGTTCGTTCCCTGGCATAAATGATCACGTGCTAAAAATGTTTTACATCATGCTGTTACGGATAAAAGTTTCGGTGTTATGTGTTATAGAGTTATTTAATAATCATTAACTTTCCAATAATGTAATACGATACTGATTTTCATGCAATCAGACGCTTTCCCAGAGGCCCGTTTGTAACCCAGACATCTGGGTTATTATAATCCCCAAACGTATGATCAAACTGTGTAAAAGGGGATTCTATGAGCGACGCATACAATTAAAACAGGTTTAAAGCAATGGTTATGTTATTGTGGCATGTAATCAGTTTGCATGAAGACATGCTCACTAGAATCATTAAAAGCCTGACTTATTTGAAGTATGTTAAATCTGAAAACATGAATCATGATTATATCGCAAGGGCATGAAACACCGTACACTATTTAATATCAGTCATTATCTTACAAGTGATAGTGCTAAAGTGGAATATCGATATAGATTTATAGTTGTATATTATACCAAAATCTCGAAGCGTAATTCTTGTGCAGATAGTGCTAACATATCGCAATAAAAGACTATTACATTGGGAGCGAAAAAATATAATCGGTAATGTACCACTCGCTCAAAAACTATATACCATGTTTAACGAGTATTGAGAAAGCGAATTAAACAAAATGCACAAGCTAATAATGGAAAATTATGTCCGCTTTATGGTATTGTTCTATCAACGGAAGACTTTGCGACAATCTAGTGTAGGCGGCTAGTGTCGTCCCCGATAAGCCTATGTGGAAAGCACATGCTAATGTGGGACGACACTTTACGCACCTTCATTATTCCCAGTTTTCCTGTACGATTAAATTCTTGGTTCGAATAAGAAAATTCAAAGAGAATAGTAAACTTGTACGACAACTACACATTAATTACGACGAAAACGAAGACTCATTTCTGAATAAGTAAATACCATATCTCACCTAAACAAGTGTGTGCATTTATTCATATTGAAACATGATATTTGATATTGCGTGATATAGTGGTATATAGTTTCATAATGATGTCCATAAAAGAAAAATAAGAAAACATATTCATCATTAATATGACTCTGAGGGACTCATATAACTCTATCATCAGAATGTGCACTGACATAATAATTGCCTTATATAAATACACATCTGAGACAGTACCTCTCTTAACCGCATTCTGGTCATCTTGAATGATATAATGACACACATGCAAAATTGTTTCCAAGAGATAGCACGCTGTGAATCTATCTTTGAGCTTTATTGACACCACGTATTGTTAAGGAACAAGAAATCAAACAAATATAGAAATCGGATAGGGTTGATAAGGTAACGTAAATATACAAATGAAAATTCAATCGAACTAGACAGAACAAGTTAAAAGCATATTGTTACAAGTCCATGTACTGATTCATGTTCTGATTATTGTTCTGTCATAAAATGGTTGTTTCGTAATGGCATACTATTTAATGACAAAACCAAGTAATATATTTATCAACGAAGAAATGCAAGGCGACAATAATTGACCGACGACTAATCATGTCAGTTAAGCGTTAATGCAACGATTCGACTTATGTATTCGTGTTTATGAATCAATTTGGCGTCTTGCGCATTTCGAAACGAAAAAAACAACAACACATTGTATGTGTCATTTTGTTATGGATCTTTGAGATATGTTTTTCATATATAAATGCCATCAGTTGCTCTGACAACATAATAAGCTTATAAAAATCATGTTAGCTTGCATCTCAGAAGCATTCCTCTACATCGCTATGCCTTTTCTGGCGGTGTGATTTTTCCCGACCAAATTAGTATCTATGCATTGTTAGACTGGGACATTTATAATAGCACTCATCCATATCATAATATAATTGTACTGCTTACATCTTTTGCAGTCTTTTAAGAACAACATACGATATGTTTTTACAAAACCTTTCTTTTATCTGGCGTCCTTTCAGAAATGTTTCCACCATGCTGTGTTTGACAGCTTTGATATAGTGAGGACCACACTGAAATGTGGCCTAAGAAGAATCTATTTTAAAGCGTTTATGTCCGCGCAAATAATTTGTTAACAAACGAAGCCATCTAAGGAGATATATCTAACTCAAGCGCCTTAACTGATAACGTGTCTTAAAGAATCTCAAATAGGGCGTTCTAAAATGTCGTTCTTATTTCAATTAGTTGTGATGTGCCTGATTTGATGCTGTAAATCAGGTAATTATTGGAAAAGAAGCAATTTCTGAGATGTTCATACAACAGCCTTTCGCTTACAATCAATAATGGAGATAATTATGAGATATGTAGAGAGAGAAAAGAAACATAAACATAATCATAGATAAACGATTCTAAATGACATCAAATGACAGATTAAACCAATAAAACCGTGTATGTTTATCGATACCGCGTTTCAACATAGCAAACATGTATCGATTTCCGTAATTGATTTCGTATTGACAGTTGTAAAAAAAGAAATAAGAAATACTTAAATAAAAGTATAACATTTTAACTCGGAATAATTACTGAGTTATCATTTGTGGAAAAATTAGTTGTATACTTTACAAACGCTTTTCAACGAACCGGAAAACGACACTGTAAAAATATATTATATATTAAACAAAATGACGTTTAAATCAATGTGTATATGCATTTAAGAGCTTTGAAAACAGAGTATTAACAAACAAGAATCGTTATGCGAAGCAGTTACCGACTATTCTAACACGGCAAGCGACTTGTTTTCAATAGACAAATAAGGAAACCAAGTGTGGGTTATTCTTCCTTCTACCACGGCACGTGACTTGTTTCTATATACAAAGAAGGAAAACTACAGTTGGTTATAACCCCGATATACCAACGGTTGTTTGAATGGACGTCACTTTGATTGTCCGCGCACTGTTTTCGCGGAAAAGCGGAAGACGTTCGGTTAATATAATTCTCATTTATAGCCTTTAAATCGCGGATAACTTATTAATGAAATCGTGTAAGAATCGAAATAATCGGTAATTATTGCGGTAATAACCAACGGTATGTCGTTCCGATGCTTGTTATTAAACCACTCGGGCTACGCCCTCGTGGTTTTTAATTCCTACGCATCGGAACTCCATACCATTGGTTATTACCGCAATAACCAACGGTTATCCGTCGATTATTTCTTAATTCCACCACGGCACGTTACTTGTTTTCTATATACAAAGAAGGAAAACTAGCGTGGGTTATTACCCCGATATACCAACGGAGATACGTATGACGTCACTTTGATTGTCCGCGCACTGTTTATGAATGAAGACGACGTCATTTGATTGTCATTGTTAGGATGACGTCACGTTTTCGCGGAAAGGTGGAGTACATTCGGTTAATATAATTCTCTTCTATAACCTTTAAATCGCGGATAACTTATCAATGAAATTGTGTTAGAATCGAAATAATCGACGGGTAACCGTTGGTTATTGTGGTAAAAACCAACGGTATGTCGTTCCGATGCTTGTTGCCCTCGTGGTTTAATTCCTACGCATCGGAACCCCCGAAAAAGTGACTTCAGATAAGCAGCTTTTACTTTTGTGTACTTGTGTGAACCTCGAAAACATTTGTAAATAATTGTATGTATGGTAGTAACAAAAAAAAATGCAAATCCAGTTAAGGTAGTGCACCTCTAATGGGCACATATCCAAATATAATCTAATTAATTATTTTCTTAATCAGCATCATTTCACTGAACTACATGCAAATTTGTAGGTAGGCTTTCCATGCTTTTTAAAAAAATATACCGATTTTTTCAAAACCACCCCCACGCTCGGCTTTTGTCCAGTTTATTTTCACCCCTGGGGTATATAAAAGTTCCATAATTCATTCAAATTTCCAAATATGGGCATGCAGTTGGTGTGTACAGAAGCTGTAAAGGTGTTTAAAGTTTAAACAAGATGAAATAAGTATTCTTTTACAGACATTTATTTTTTACAAATTTTTATCTATGGAAGAGCACCATGAAATGTAAGTGATTTCAGCCAAGTAAAAATTGGGTCGGTTAAAAACAAAGTGTCATAAAATTCAAAATAGTATCATTTAAGTCATATTTTAAACTTAGTTTTTATAGAAACACTATATACAGCAAAAATACCAAGAACTAGACAGATTTACCGTTTACTTTTTGAAATAAAAATAAAAATGCAACATGCATGGTTCGTATTTTCAACAGTAAATCACCCAATTTCGCAATAACGTTGTTTTAATTTTAATAATTGAAAAATGTGCATAAAAATTGCAACATATTTAACAATAAATATAGCTTATATGCCATATTAAATCAAATTACGTTAGAAAATAAATAAAACGCGTCGCAAAAAAGTATACGTCGTCGGCAGGATTCGAACCTGCGCGGGAATATCCCAAAAGATTTCTAGTCTATCGCCTTAACCACTAGGCTACGGCACCTAATAGTAGGCTCTTCAACCTTCGAAGAAATCGCGGGAAATCATTAGAGGTGCACTACCTTAAAGACATACTGGTAATTAGACCAACATAGAAACATTTGTAAATGGTTAACCATAGTTCAGATCATAGAAACAATCAATATTATCATTTGGGCAAGGACATGTTATTTGAACCACTGTGTGTACATTTGAACAAATATCGTGCAGCAATATGTATACTGTTGATTATCGCCGTGCAAACATTAAAAACGGATACTCAATTCTAAATATATCAAGAAGACTCTCTGTGTTCATGCCAAAACGAATAGGGTTTCAATGTTATGTTGACTTAATGAATAAAACCAAATGCTCCATAGCTATGTTTGTTTGATGCTTGACGCACTTTTGTTCCTGACAATCTATGAATATGAACTTTTTTTTATATTTTTAAGTAATAAAAAGTATTGATCATAAAACTTATTTCACTGTAAATAGCATGCATAATGTGAGTATTAGCTTCCTGACAGCCCTTGTACCAATCCGTTGACAGTATTATGTTTTATTAATCATTTCGTATTGAATGCATTGTCTTGTGTTGCATAAAAAACATCGGTTGATAAAAATGTGAAGGCTCTCTCTCTTGATAATGGATATTATACTATTCTAAGTTATTACTGTAGCAATATTATAAATGAATCGACGTTTTTGTTCGAGTACTTTCGAGAAAATTATGTCCACAACGTGGTAGCTTTCATGTTATGAAAACATGCCAAAACATATTTGTAGTTATATTCCGGGAATCCTCTTTTCAGTCTGTTTTGTCTACCCAGAACATGCGGTCGGTAAAGCATGTTAAAATGAACTTATGTTTTTATATTTAGTTCATTTGATACCAAAATTCAAACAATTATTGTAACAAAATAATGCCATGTGTTCTCTTATTATCCCAAATGGAAGATATCTACGTGCCTAAAACACAGTAACTACTTACACGGTTTTACAGCTAAGTTTTAAAGCGATTCTTGTTGCAACTTTCATAGTGTTAACGCATGAGTGATAGGTGTCAATCTGCTGCGTACATCTCGACTGATCAGTCGTATTGTTGGTCTACCTTTCAAATAGTCGTCAATCGTTGCTCGTTACTGCTGCTACAAAGATTGTTTGTCTGCACACTGTCGGCTAATATGCACATGACTTTCAAATGGCAACAACAACACATTTATTGTATGAAAATCGGCATCAGCAAACATAGTTTGCACATTGAGAAAATGACTACTGTTCTCAAAATACTTCGATTGAAAATAAAATGCATGTCTTTAACCTGTTAAACGCATTCACAACAAGACTTCACAATTAATATCACTTGTTTCATGACATTTATTTGCATATCTGAACGATTATTGAGATAAAGTGCATATGTAACTGATTGCACATGAGATGATGTCTAAGTTAGGATCCATTCATTCAACAAGCTTGAAAGGGACATACGGCTGCATTATGGTGGATTTAGAAGACTGTGTTTAAAGACATTTTAATTTTTTCGAGTTTAGTTTGTGTCAAATGTTTCCAGTGTACAAACTGCATTAACATCAAATAACACATACTAAACTATACTATTTTATCATGCAAATGTTATGAAGTCAGAAGGTAAAATTTATCTAACCGTATAAATTATGTGTATACACTTTCGCATTGCTATGAGCTTATACTTCCGGTTAGAGAATTATACCAACGTCATTTTGAACAGAAAAACGCACATTAGTAATTTATGTTTTGGTCGAAAAGAAGTATATAACGTCGTGGTGGTATATAAACGGACTCTCGTTATAATGCCTACTATCAAACTACTATTTATATAGTGTTCAATTCTTACGCATTTGAACTATAAACCGTAGGCTATTAACGAAAAGTTAACACTTTTCGACATAATATTTCTAACAAATATAATGCAAGAGCGCGACATCGCATAGGCCTTAAAGCCAACGAACAATGTATGTTCTTTCCATGATAGTATTATGATCCCGGGGACATTTTTCCGTGGTTGCTCTCTGTTTTTAATTATAACTTAATTGTTTTTCTTGTATGTGTCTACTTGTTTGTCTATCTGAAAATATAGTCAAAAATATTTTTCAGTTTGGTTGCTCATTTGTTAAGTGCAGCTATTAAAAAAAAAACAGACAGCATACAAAGAAATATAATTATTTTGATGGACTTCTTCACGGATAATTTCCATTATTGCGTTGGTTTTTTAGTAATCATCAGTTGAAGTCGAAACTATACAGCGTTTTATACGGTAAACAATGGAATAATTTGGTATGTTTTTCTGTTTTTATACAACAAATGCAGACACCGCCAGTTACGATTACAAGAATCAAACACCTACGAACTATCCCCAACTGCTTGAGTATCAAAGTTAGACCTTTTATAAATGGGAAATAATTTAGACTTTGTTGTGCATACATAAAGCTATTCCAAAATATGTGAACATGTCACTTTTAATCACAAACGTATCGATTGTTTAATTTAGTGTCTACAACGTAATTCGTATAAACTACACATTTGTCTATTACGGTAAAGGAAAAACGTTCACCAGACAAAATCCAAATGATTGCCAATCAGTTAATGCTAAACAATTAGTTTTTACATACAACATGAAAATCATATGCTTGAGAAACCCTCATCGTATGATTAAGAGGCATCACTAAAACACAACTGTCAACTATGTTATCTCAATAGCGGTGTTGGCATTGATTGCTACAGCACTGTCCAATGACAGTATCGACAAGGAATGGGTCAATGCCTTAGAAATAACAAGGAATTACCGATAGAATCTAAGAAGGGCAGTAGTATTGGTAATCTGGTCGCACCAAACGTATACCTGTCGGACTTTTACGTATATAAAACGCACAAGAAATTAAACATATTTCTCAATTACATGCTAGGTATTAGTTATTGCGATAAAAACGGTTTGTAGTTCGTATGCGCAAGATTTAAACCGTAAGGTTTAAAGCTAAGGGCTTACATAAAAAGCATCGGAACGAAAAGCCGTTGGTGATAAATAATGTAACAAACATGTAGCCGTTAATTATTTGATCTATATCACAGTTTATTTTATTTTATTATATAATACTAAAGCATTGAACAATGTTCAAAAGAAAATAATGTCTTATAAACATCTGCTCAATTTTTTACTGCATGCAATTAACCAAATGCCTATACAATACAGTTTAATACAAACAACACGGGCATAACACATACCATGATTAAAGCAGGGCTCAGCGCCTTCAAAACGGTCCATTCAAAGCAGTTGGGTTGAAAACGGTTGAATTGCGCGCCGAACATTAAACTTACATGTAGCACATACATAATAACTAAACCACATATGTAAATATAAAAAAAAAAAATGCAAGCAAGTTTATTCAAATAACAAAACTATACAGGGTAATTTAAATGTCAATAGATTCTTATTGTCTTACTCTATTATTAAGTATGCGAACGAGGAACAAAATAACAACATTCTAAGACAAAATGAATTTAAGTAAATACCCATATACATAAAAATAAATTATATTGAGACGATTCCAGAATGTAACTTATTGTAATACAACCTATAGATCATTGAAAACCATCTCAGAAAGAGCCCGTAATGCGTCCATAGTCCGTAAAACAAAACATGTACACAATTTTCTTATATTCGAACCGTTGTTATGTATGTTTGTCGATGGAAGAGAATAAACATTAGTCATGATCTTAATGCGAAAGCTTGATGGGAAATGCCTATAACGAGCTATATTTCGAGCGATTATGTTCTTAGCTCTGGTAGATACTTACTTAGGGACATCTCGAGCTGTCAAGATGTACATTCTGTTCAGTGAAAACAAAAACTCATATTGTGCTAATGATTTACAAGACACACAACTTATGCACGTTTTTCTTAATCAGATTATATCATTTCCAACATTAGATTTTAGCAATTATGTTTTGGTATCGTGGCAGCTTTGAGGAAGATTTACGGATATCCGCTACTATTTGAGACATCAATATGTTCTAACCTATTATTCCGTATATAGCTGATGCTATTCTAAATGTACGCGTTTATGTTAACCATTAACAAAATTTCGTTTCAATGAACTTCGGAAACTGTAGCAAATTAAACTTTTTTAAGAAACGAACCAATATTGATGGGGCCTTTTTTTATGGTTCTCTTTGACTTACGTTTTTCTACAATAAATATCATCAGTTGCGCTGGCAACATAATAACTTTATTCCATTCGTATAAGCTTGAAACATTCTCTCTTATCGTTGGGCCGTTTCTATCACTGTGAGTTCCACAGACACTGGGTATCTATGTATGGTTCGTCTGAAAAACGTTCTTGTATCAGGATAATTTGTTTTTATTCATAACAAGATCTTAAAGTGATATTATGGGCATCTAACAGTTTATAGGTGTCTATCGCAACCGTTGTTTATATTTGGTGTTTTCACTTCATATACACTTATATTTGTTAATGCAGCATCAACATACTAAAACAATATACCGGAAAGAGAAAAATAATGCATTTGAATATCAACCGTACTTTCGTTTGACAACTAATCATGCATGTACGATTTGAACCTAAATTTAGTTTAGTGCAGATTCGTTCCGTTCATACGACACAAAGACATAATTTTGTTTTACGGATCATTTCGGCTCACAGGACTGGGTGGGTCACGTAAGAATATCGAATATTGCATCTTTTATTATAAACAACTGGTAGCAAGATGAGTTGCAGATAATTGATCAGTAACCACATTTTAAATAACTATTTTGACCTGTTAATTCTTTTCAGCTCAATTCAACAGTGCAAAATGCCCATACTATTACTTTAATAATTACGCTGGCGGTACAGAACATTATTATTTAGACAAAAGGCCACACTGAACAAATGCAAGTTTAAATATCAATATAATTTCTAATGACCTTAATATGACTAATGTATTATAATTAACAACGACATTATCTGACAAAATAGAGAGGAATCCTAAATTAAATTTCTTCTCATGTACTTAATGAAGATAAAAATTGAAAATAGGTTTTGCCAAATAAAGGTCATAATTGAATTTAACGTTGTTACGAGTTTCTAAACGTAATCCTTTTTTTTTTAATATTTGACACACAAATAAATATTACAAAGCCAAACATAAAACTGCAGTTACTTTATCTGGAGAGAAATTCGTGTTTTATCTACTACTCATCCGCGTTAAAAAAAACTTGCTTTTCTGCTTACCTCCTCTGAAAACTGATTTAGGACAAAAACGGGGATACGTGCTAATGCATCAACAAAGCAAAACTCAAATTTTAATTAATGTACTTACACGTATCTTTACTTATTAGGTTAACATAACCGACGATTGTCAATAGAGATAGGATGACACATACAGGAAAATTTAAAAAATATGGTAATAGTCCAATATGGACTTACAGAGATCAAAAATAAAATAACCCTGATGAAACCGTTATACGTTTTATTTTGTTACAGAAGTTTTACTTGTTTTTGAACCAGGGCATTGTCGAAAAATAGACAGCTTTTGAAAGCCATTCTGAAACTAAATATACTATATCAGGAATTATAACATATAATCTGTTTTGTTGCATTTTACAGGCAACATAATATACGATTTACACAACAACAGTTTCTTTTAGACTGCGTTCTTTCTGAAGATCACTCCTTCATTCTGCGGCTGTCAGCTTTGATATAGTTAGACCAGAGACGAATGTGTATACAATTATATTGCAAATGAAGAGTTTCTCTTTTTGTCGGCACAAATAATTTGTTAAAAAACGAACCGCCTTAGGAGATATGTCTAACTCATTTATGATGTTAGTACCATAGCTTATAATGTGTCTTAATGAGTTTACAGTGCGATCTAAAATGTCATTCTTATTTCAATTAGTGGTCACATTTCTGATTAGATGGTGTAAATTTTGGTAATTATCGGAGAAAAAGCAATTTCCGAGATACTCATAATGACAACTCTTCGCTAACAATCACATGATGGAGATAATGGTAACATATATAGTAAGGATGAAACCGTAAATCGAATCATAGAAATAAGAAGCTAAATAAATCAATGTAGACATATAACCAATTATCCCGAAAGTATTTAAGAAGGTATTTCGGCCGCTAAAAAGTCCTTTCAAGAAAGCATTCATGTTTTGACTTAAAATATATAGATATCTTGTTGCTGTAAAATTTAAATAAGAAATACCGAAATAACATCCTTTTGTCAGAACTGTTAACTGGAAGAAGTGAAAAGGCATTTGTGTTTACTTGGAAAACGCTTGCCAACACAACTGAATAATACTATAAATACGTATAATAAATAGTTTTATATCTTATACACAAACATGGCTGAGTAACGGATTTTATCACTTTAAAGCTTTCCAATTATTGTGTAAACAAAACAAAAACACATTTGTTGACTAGGTATACACGCCCGAAGAAATTGTGTTACTCAATGGATGCAGATGTATGAACATGGCGATGAAAATAGAACTGTAAAATACCAAAGTTTCGGATAATTGTGTGTATGCATTTAACGAGACTGTCAACCACGACGACGAAGAAAAGAAAAGTTGTGAAATACCGTATTTTTTTTTACAATTATTAGTTTATATTGATTAAAATATCACGTTGAGAGAATGGCACAGTAATGATGAATTGATGAACTCATTCATGCAAGTAACTGAAAAATTACATATGTCTGCAGATTACTAAGATTAAGGAGGACGAGTGCGTTTTATATGCGTTAAGCTACTCGAGCTCAATTCATTTCAAATTTGCAAAGTAAATGCATTTGCTTGCATATATCCTATAACACGTAGTTAACTAATACTGAATGAATACATATCATTCAACGATTTTTCTAAGTATTTATATATGAATGTTATCATGTGGGAGCGCAATTTGGCAGAGCCGCTATAAGATTGTCGAATGACCATGCGAAATTTCCGTTTAATCAGACAATTATTGTAAAACACATTATAATATGTTTGCTTTTAATCATCGATGGAAATATTTATTATATACGTACCTAGAAACTTAGTAAGTACCTACACATTTAGTTACAGCTTTGAAGTTTAGGAAGATAGCCCCTTTCACCAAAGTCTATATTGTATACGCATGAGTTGCAAATGATCGTTAATCGTGTCCTTACGTTCTTATACAAGGTGATACAAGGTGATTTGCATTTGTGTACATAGATAGCTTTTTTGAAGGTTGCATAAAATAGGTTATTGTCAACAAGATAAACATAAATCCACATACAGATTTTGCATAGGATAAATGTATTTTTACTGTCTTGATGTGTCTGTGTTTGCTTGCTATACGAGTTATTTCTTTATTAAAACAGTACTCCATTGACCAATATATTGTGTAAATTTTGATTCATAATCATAATTTGGATTCCCACTCAATAAAATTAAGTTATGAACGTATGATCATCGATTCAGTAGTGGACACAAAAAACACAAAACCTATCGAATCTATGAGCATATATGAAATCAATCTTATGTATGAGCCTATATTTCAAACTAAAAACGCCTCCGTTTATCCGTCAGCGACATCAATATACTTCATGATTTATCTTCATTGAGCTCAAAGATAATTTAGATGAATTGCATGTGTAATTGATTGCACTTGAGAGGATGTCAAAGTTAGGATGAATTGATGAACCCATTATTCCACTGAACTGGAAAATGGCATACGGCTGAGGACTTGGGGAATTTAGAATGAAAACTGCTTTTTCTCAATGATTGAGACTTGAGATCATTTCATTTCATATGTTTTCAGTGGACATACGTTATGCACATTAAATTGCACATGTTTAAGAGTTGCTAATAATTAGCTTATATAATACACATGTTCTCAGGTCAGAAAATAAGATGTAGCCTATGAAACGTATATTTATCAAAGGTATCAGACCTACGATCTTCAAGATTAAACCAAATACGGCCTTGTTTATACCACACCGACATCAACGTACTTTTTGTCATTGAAGTGAAAACTAATGTATATAAATTTCACCTGGAATTAGCCCCACTTGACAGGATGTCCAATAGGGGTCGAATTTATAAACCGGTACGTTCAACATGCCGGGAAAACAAGCGGAAAAACAAGTAAATTCGAGTTTATTTCTTCGGGATTTAAAAACAACAAAAAAATATGTCAACATATTGACGTTTTATATACGTTCTTATATATTCTTTACTGGTCTAAGCGTCAAAACATAATAATTCCATATCATAACGTTATTGTTCCGAATTGTAGGCAGAAAATACATTCGTTTATTTAGCGATACATACAAAATACACCACCGAGCAAAAAATACTTACCTGTGTTCCATACTAACGTTTTCTTATTACTATTTCTGCATTTTAATATATGTAAACCTGTATGTCAAGAATGAAACAAAAATGGCCGAAAATTCACAAAACGTCAAAAGGCGTCACAAGTAGAAACATAATTATGTCACTATTTTTCTGTCTTCAAAAATATTTCAATTAAACCGAAATAAATCAGGCGATGTTATTTTGGTAATGCAGGTATGATGATAAGATAATAAACATTCCACCTCGACGCAATACTTGTTGTCTATAGACAAAAAAGCAAAAAACGTGTGGGTTATTCTGCAACAAACGATTGGCGATGGCTAGATTTGTGAAGGAGTTCAGAGACGAAGTTATTGCATCCTGCTGACCTAAAACCACATTAATTGTGCTATTGTTATATTTAAGCCTACAAATATGTTAACGTGTGGTTAATTTTGTATTAATTGCGATTTTATAAGCATAATATCGTTACCATTTTTTACAATACAGTTATCCTAACTTATTGTTTTCACTCAATACAAATGAATAAAGCCGATTACATGGTGAAGCGTTGTTGTATTGCTGGCGTTATTGAAGCGCATGTATATGCATATATGTTTTCATGCGGAAAGAAACATGTAATATTAATATACATATAATATTTATAAAAAATATGTCAAAACAGTTCTAGTATTATTCAGACGAATTAAATTATTGGTGACATATAGTTTGTTAACGGTCAAGTGTTGTTTATTGGGGTATTAACCAACTGGTTGTCGTTTCGATGCTTTATATCACACCACATATCATCATATGCTATCGCCCTTAATTCTTACGCATCGGAATTCCAAACCGTTTGTAATTTAAGAAATCGCCAACCATACACCGATGTATTGTATGTCTTTAAATATAATAATACAAGAACGTGAACTCGTATAGTTCTTAAAACCAATCAAAACAGATGTTACCCCCCCTTGACGGTATGACGATCCAGGGGACATCATTCCGTTTGTATCTTTATGCATGATTCTTACTTGTCTTTCTTTTATGTGGATAAGTGTATTATATATTTCTGTATGCAAAATAGTCACGAGAGCGCCGACGGATTTGAAAGTCCATTGGAAAGATACCGGGAAGTTTCTGCCGAAGTAAATGCTAAAGAAACAGTTGACTGAAAATCTAAACATCTTACATATTAATGTTATTTCTGATTTGCTAGACGAGTATTTATGCTCTTGTTTTAATTAACGTTATCATTACATAATTACTATTTGCGGGACTGAACGACCTTTTCATTTGGAAGCTAAGGTCAATGTTATATCTTTTGTTTTCTAGTTGTGTTACTCTTCGTTATACTGTTACGATCGCTTCATTTTCATTTATATCATTTTCATCAGAAAGGAACAATTCGTTGTTGTTGTTGTTGCAGATGTGTTGTTGTTTTTGCTTTTTGTTGTTATATTAATCTGCTTTGTTACGTATGCAAAATATAACATGCACGCTATAATTTTAGTACACGTTCTGCAGTTTTTAATCCTTATTCAAATTATTAAAATAATTTAAAATAGTATGCAAAATACTTTGCAGATAAATATCAAAATACTGTAATTTTACCCTGTCTCTTGCGGCCAAAAATAGCAAAGTTAATGTTTGACGTCACAAAGTTTAACGACATTACAGCCCTGAATAAAAACGACAGTCTTCTGTAAGAAACAAGACAATTATGTGTCTGTTAAATCTATTTAAAGTAAAGTACCCCATTAATAAATGCATTGAAAAAGAATGTTATCTCAAAATCAAATACGACGAGATTCAATTTGTAAAAAAAACACATAACTGAGTATGCAAAATATTAGCAAACAAATGTTAGGAACATATTTATTGGAATGATGGCATATCTGAAACAAGTGTTACTACGATGATTTATCAAAATCTCGTTCCCATCCACGTTTTAAGGGAATTGTTAGAAGATTTTGGCTTTTTTTTCCAAATGTTATTAGATATGATTGCTACCAAATCTCTAATGTTATTCAATAGACTGAAAAAAAAAGAAAGAAAAAAATGACGTCGCCGATATTCGATACCATGACCTCTTCATCTGTGAACGGATTGGCTACCACTTCGCCACGCAAACGTTGACCTATCGAAACCAAAGATAACACAATGTATCTTTAACAGAGGCTGTAATCACTCGTTAGTCAAGATGCAACGTCCATGCCGAGACAGCAATATTTTATATCCGTCATTGCTTTGGTTTATTTTGTTAATGACGCTGAATTTTCAAATATCAGTAAAATGGGATTAGCGTTCATTTCATATTAACTTGCGCTTTATATCTCGACTTTACTCCCCGCAAATTTTCTTGGTGCAAATTTTCTGAAATAAGGTCATCCAGCTAAGAAATTTCACAGCGAGTAAAGTAGAGATATAGAGCGAATCAGCGAAAATTAATACGAAATAAACGCTAGTAACTTTCTTGCTGATATGGCTGGAAAGTGAGCGACATGTGAAAAATTAATTCAAGTAATAAAGGGTATAAAACGGTGAAAAGAACCTACCTCGGCAAAGACGTCGCGATCTTGACTATCACGTGATTACCTCCTCTGGTAAACGTTAATAGATAATAGAATTGTTTTATGAACGATTTTTGTTTTATTTTCTAAGAACATTTTTTCCACTAAAAATGGTCTTAAAAAATAACTAAAAATGGTGCTAGAAAAACTATCAGAAGAATATCTTCGAAAAAATGTTTCTAAGTGAAAAATTGTAAGAATTACAAAATTCAATGTGAATTATATTACTTATTTCGTCTGCCAATATCCTACTACATCCGCGCATGTTTACCGCGTGTTTACCGCATGTTTACCATCAACCGACGGGACCGTCTTTTTGATGTGTGGTTATTAAGTACATTGGCTAAAGCCCATGGCCAAAAGCTATATTTAAGTCGCTAAGAAATAGTTAAGTCTTTTGGACAAACATATTATTAGTTGTATTATTAATGCCAAAAGCAATATACCAAATTATGACCGAGTTTCACGTTCAATCAAACACTTGATTTTAATCGATCATTGACGTATGCCATAACGTGGTTATTTATTTTATAGAACATTTTAAGATTAAAATAAACACAAGTGTCTAGTAAATTGTGAAAAGAAAAATCGTCAATAAAACAAATTCCGATTCACTGAACATCTATCTATAAGTATAAATTAACTGTGTTCATATATCAGGAATATTTCCAAATGATAGAGAAACCTTCATAGTTCGGATCGTTTTTATTAGGAGACAACGTGTAAAAAAATTTTTTTGTTAATTAAGTAACATAAAATGCGGTGTTGGCAATGATTATTAGGTCAATGCTCGATGACATCGACATGGAATGGGTCAATGTCCAAGAAAATACAAGGAACCATCGACCGGATCCAAGAAGGGAAGTGCTCTTGCTACTTTCGGGTCGACCGTTCCGCTTTTATTAATAGGCATTGGCACTTTCACTGTTATTTAACACGCTACTCTATTTCAATAATGAGGCTTAATTATTCAAGAAAACATAGGAGATTTTATAAAGCAAGGAGGGGTTGGCTTTTGGCGCAAACGCATGTATCTGTTATATTCACCGATTAAATCGGAAGAAGACTTGAAGTGAATGCGTATAGTACATACTTGTAAACTTAAAAGAACTCACAAGATCAGTATTATTTTAAATGTTCATTTCATGCAATTAACAATTACTTCTATTTGTATTTTTACATTTTGTATTTACTGATGCCTATCAACTAATTCTCGAAAATCACATTCGTTACACTAGAACCTTACATTACAGACACGCAATATAAAGTCAACATCATCAACTTGAATTTGAGATAATGTCTCATGTGGGAGCCACAATTTGCCACGTTCAATTGATTGTTAGCATAATGAACATCGAACAACTTTATTTGAAAATTGTGGTTGCATTTCGGCACAGTGCGCTCGAAGTAACGTAACTTGTATTTTCATAATAATCACGGATGGCATCGAATGATCAGTTGCAGTTTCTATTGTTGTGCGTTTTATTAACTATGAAGAAATAAATGAAAAATGTGCGCACACGGCTTTACACAAGTTTATGTTTCGGTTGTGTTGTTTTAAATGCATTTGCATTATTCTCAGACGATGTTTCCAAGTGGCAAATAACGATGTTTTGTTGTAAGACGATGGCAGATTGCAGGTTGCTACGAGTATGTGTTTGAGGATTATATGCTTTGTGACGGCTCGATTCAGATTCCTTTTTTAGCCTAGCAGACGGCTGCGAACACTTTGTAATATTTGATAATAAAACAAACCGTCCTTACAAAGTCATAGAGAATTAGCATGTACTTCAATACCAGCTTGGTGCTCTTTTCAGAGTATTTAAAGTCAAAATACATTAACAATATCTTAATGTAAAACATTTTAGGACCTCAAATATAAATGTATAAACATCTTGGATAATCACCAGTATTTATAGAAGCTAATATTAATATGCTTACAATTTGGAAAAACAAACATATATAACTCGCTTGGAGCAAAGCTGTATTTATATATTGTTGTAAGTACATGTATATATGTAACAATATATTACCTAAGGAAAAACTTAAATATTTCTCTGATTTATACAAGGATATCACTATGATATTTAATGGCTTAAACAAGCAACGGTTATTATTTTTGATCAACTGATATGTAGATCGAGTTACTTACCGTATATTAGTCAAGTCCAATGCGTATATTAGAACGAGGAGCCATATGTTTGAATTTACCCATAAGCTATTATCAATCAGATTTTCAGCTCCGCATAGTTTTATTAATGTCCGTGCACGAACACATTTTACAGCGATGTGCTTATAACGTTTGCCAGTGTAGTAGAAGATATTTGATAATGATCATCATCAGGATTATCTACGTTAAACGTTTGAATATACGGTTGCATTATTTGAATCCATATGCAGGCCCGATATGGCATAGTAAGAGACGGATAATATCTTTACAGATACTAAAGAGGTAACAGTAACCAACCATGCTATTTCATATTAAAGCAATATGTAACTGACACGTGCATATAAAAACAAGAGCACCGCATAGCGGGTGCCAACGCTCGGCTAAGGGTGCAGTTTTAAATGTTGTTGTTTTTTCGTTTTGTTTTTTATAGGTCACAGTGACCTTGACCTTTGACTAAGTGACCCAAACATCGGTGTGGCGTGTAGAACACATCAAGGTGCAGCTACATATGAAGTTTCAAAGTTGCAGGTGGAAGCACTTTGATTGTAAAGCCAATGTTAAGCACGACGCGGACGGCGGACGAGCTGGCTATGACATTTTCTTCGAAAACTCCCGAGCTAAAAATGAGCGTTCACTATGTTTTAAAGGAGTTTACATGTACACACATATAAAGTGATGTGTATAGTGATGCAGTTAACATATCCACGTTATTTTACGACTTGGAATATTTCATAATACAGCGATTCCAACGCTACACTAATCAGTGTGTTTTTTTCTGTGTCCAAGTCAGCACGAAAATACGATCATTGAAACCAAATGGTGTTAATTAAAATAAAACGATGTGCGATTCCTAACCGATATCAAAATATCGCGATTATGCATGAGTGTTCGAGTATGGGATGTTCCCAAACATGTCATAATCTTTAAGCACAATTTTGGAAATATCAACATGTGTCCGATTCATCATTTAATTTACTTCTCATTTTCAAACTTTATTGTGATGCATTTAATTAGAACGTCCAATTCGACGTTTGTGTTTTTGTTTCTGACACTGATTTGATATGTTTATATGACTCCCATTGCATTATCAATCCCAAAATATGTAAACTATGAAAAGCTTATGTGTTCCTTGCAAACACTTAAATATTCAAATGCTGATTTAGATGCCAGTTTAGAACCAGTTTACATTACAATTATGGGCAAAGTTGTCATTCTGTAAAACCGTGAATAATTACAAAAGTGTAACGTCAAAGTGAATCGGTCAATAATATGATATAAGCCTATATAAAGTGATGTTTCTTTTTTTCTGAATTACTGAATCAAAAGAAATCAGAATTGTTTTATTTCTCGTGTAAAACATTTATAAGCCAATGCTTTCTGCTCTGATTGTTTATGAAACATTCAATTAAACGGTTTTGTACTTGCAGCACTTTGAGACGATTTCGCACAACAAATAGCGGCGTGTCGACGGTGTGTGCATTTGACAATCATCAGTTGTATACTGTATTTTTATTATATGTTCATTTCTGTATAAGGAGACAGATTCATGGCCGAATCAATATGTGCCACAAAAAAAACAATATTATAATGCTGACATCTTATTACGTCTTTAGTTATTTGTAAGGTTTCCAAGTCATGACACATAGACAAACCGATGTCTTCCTGAATTTGTATGACGATTACTCTATTAACATATTTGATGATAATGGTTGGTTATTCAGTCTAGTAAATGCGTCTGATCAAGAATTTTGTTCCCGGTTTGTAAGTTTTCACAAAGTGCAGAATAAATAAATAAATAAGCACTAATCACTTCTCTCAATATAAAGTACAATAGTTTATGTATTATGTGTGACGTTGTCGTGAATTTGCTGTAATATTATGATTACCATTATCACGCTTATAAATCTGAGCGTGGTGTTTGGTGTCACTGAAACCTGTAAGACGCCAGAAAATGTAAATTGACCAGTCCAATACGGTAACCCGCAATTTAGTTTTATCCTATTACCAGATGAAAATCGATAGTATAACAACGATCGTATAAACTTGAGCTTTATTCTATGGCTATTTTTAGATTAGATTTTGTTTTTTCCAAAAGTTGGAAAATCTGTTTTTGTCATCTACGGAAAATTTAATCGTAAAAACATTCGTTATGTGATAATGATAAATGGACAATAAGGAGAAAATACTAGGACAAATAGAATATTATGTGAGTTTTGGATAAAGATCAAGTTTATCATGCTCAGCACCACGAACCATGTTAGCGCTCGGCAAGCCTCGCGCTAAATCGGTTCTAAGCCTCGCATGATAAACTTGATCTTTATCCAAAACTCACATAATATTCTCTATTTATTGTATTTTGTCTATGTTCAGAGGGGGTAATCACGTGACAAACAAAATGGCGACGTCTATGCTGAGACATGTTATTTCGCAATGTGTAACCATTCATTATACCCTTTACTATACTCTTTATTATTTGTATTAATTGTTTAAATGCCGCTCATTTTCCAGCCATATCAGCAAGAAAGTGATAAGCGTTTATTTCGTATTAATATTCTCTCTTTATCTCGACTTTACTCGCTGCGAATTTTCTTAACGGAGCTGTAATTGTGTGACCGTTAAAAAATTTCGTAGTTAACGTCAGAGGCAATTTAACAATTAATAAAGGCAATAAAGGGTATTAAACGACGAAAAATACCTGCCTAACACGGACGCCGCCATCTTGTTTGTCACGTGATTGCCTGATCTGGTGCTATTACCTGGAGTATGATTGTCACTTATGCAAAAACTTTTCAAACTTTTTGTCACTTATGCAAAAACACTTACAATGAGGAGCGAACAATATTTATTGACTTGCACTCGAACTAAAAATACAGCTTCGTTTATGGATTATAATCATTTCCATTGATACAAATGATTGAATAATTTGGAATTATTATTTTGTTGATTTTAATTTGACTTAATCACATGTATTATATAAATATCAAGTATAAAATGATCATCGATTTATAGCATTGCGGACGACCGAGTGGTAAAACCTTTGACCTTTGAATACAAAAGACGCTGATTTGAGGTCCCGTTTGGACAAATTTTCTTAAGTTCTGAGTTTGTAATAATACTGGAGCTCATCATTTCATTAGTTAAACTCTAGCAATAATAGGAATTTACCGACACACTTCAAAAATGCCCAAACCTGTGCAAAAGTCTCTTTAATAATCGCAGCTTTTCCAAATATCGTCAACAATGTCGTGAAAAATAACAACGCAAAAGCTGAATATGTTTATTTATTGTTTAATTCCATACAAGTGTCAAACGAATTGTGTTCATCCACGTATACACGTTAAGGGTACATTTCTCCATCGGTCGTATGAAAAGAGCTATATGTTAATGAAACGTGTCTGTTTAGGACAAAGATCTCCATAGTGATTTAATTTCTCGTTTATTTGTCTATCACAAAAGAACGTCATGGTGCCCGATTACGCATTGCAAATGAATTTCATGATTTTTCTTCGACTCTCCTCCCACAGTCGCATTTTCAAACAACGTTTGTGAATCTAAAATAACTTTAACATGTGTTGTACATCAAGGAAGGAATAAAAGTGACTGAGTATTTTGTGTGAAGCTTCTAGGTAAATACATTTATTGTTGTGTCTTCATACAATTGTTACATGATAGTATTAATGTTTAAGACAACTTTATTACTATTCATATATCGTAAAATGTCAAGAATATGTATAAATTATACTGCGTTATTACAAATACCGCTAAGCCCATGTATTTTAATATGCATTTATTATAAGACTTATTTCAAAAATTATTTAGCATATACAGCGCACGCTTCATTTTAATAGTGACGTATTTTACCAATAAATAAAGGGCGCTATATATGTACATACCGGTATAAACTTGAATGGGTGGCTGATTACTGCGTATTGTCAGATAGGTTCAGCAAAAGGACTCGACAGAACAAAAAGGGGAATGGGTGAAAAAGGCATAATTGTCGATTTGCTTCTACGTTTGGCGAGCATATATGGCGTTCGTTTTGGGTAGGCATGTTTGCTGCTTTAAATGTCTCAAACATGAGGCAACATGAGGAAGCGTCAGAAAGAAAAACTGGGCGAAACATGTCATTATAATCTTATCGGCGTTGTAGTGTCGTTCCGGGGTTATGTGTGTCGTTCTTTCGTATTGGCGTATTTACTTAGACAAATGTATACTTTTAAATAAACCCCTATACAAACATGTGGTCGTTTAAATAGATAAATTAATGCTAAAGTATTATTCATAACTGACCACATGGAATACACAAATTGACTTTTATACGAGGTCCACAATGTAACTTTCTACGAAATTTCCTTAGAATGGCCACCTCTGTTTTATAACATATATAGTTTCTAATTATGTTACGCATAACATAGAAGCTACGCATGAGTTTTTAATTTTCAGTTGAAGTAGAACATTTTGTAGAAGCAAATGTATTTGTATAGGCCGTGAAACCCAATTAAATATTCAATAACCTCTTAATACCATACGATTTGAAGTGTGATGCTATACGGTTATGAGTGCATTGACCATCTTTTGTTTAAAAAATGTTATACAAAACACAAGCAGAAAGGCGATTGGCAATTAGTTAACCTTGCTGTCCCGTTTGTATTGAAGGAACCGGTATTGAACGCTGATAATATCGACATGAAACAGGCCACTGTCACTGGGAATACCAATCAGGAGCTAAAGACATCAGGGTTATTTGCAGAGTGAAAGGTTTCTTTTGTTAGAATGTCACACATTTATTTATACGTCTTGACATATACTCTCAAATTCAATGCTGTAATATAACCCTATTCAATACGTAAAGAAACTCTTCGTGAAAGAGACGCACAATATTTGCAGTTGCCTTTGCCTACCCTTAACTTATTATGATGATCTGGAGTTATGGTCGACTATAATATAGATACATATTTTGTCAACACATCTTTAGTAACAGGAACACGCATTAAATAATTATTTAAAAAAAAGTATTCCAATATGAATAGAATTAATGTTTCGTCAGAAAGACGTTTATATATAGTACAGTGTGCTAACATGTTCAAGTATGCGAAAAATATTACATCAAACGATGTTTTCCTTTCTGTCATGCATAGTATGATTTTTTATTGTGATCTTTGTTTTTAATTTTAAGTCACATTAAGGTACGTTAATAATCTTTCTCGATTGGACCTATAAGCCGTAATTTATTTATTTGTTAATCTCTATATAAAGTTTGCCTAACATTGTTTGAACATATTCAGCCTTTAACGACTCTGTATCTAATGATAACGGTAATATTCATGTTTTATCACTGAACGCTGCTCTTGATTTCGAAAAAAAACATATTTAGAATGAGGCAGTAAATAGGAACTTAACAAATTAAATATAACAGTGCATTCTGGTTTTTAAAAGGATGTGATACTGATATGTACATAAATGTAAATCTTATAGTAAGTCATAATTTAGTAGCCGGTCGTTCATACATGGACCTATTGGAAGATGACCCATTGACTAAATTTTTTGGCATTGACGTTGATAGTGCAATACAAGAATGACATTATTATGGATTTCAGTATTTCATACCCATGCCGCTATGGTGGCTGTGTTCCGCTACATCGGTCTTGCGTTTGCTTGATATGAAGGCTGCAATCACGAGAACACTTTTCAATAAAAAACAGGGCAACAAATTCAATATTGTTGTATTGGCTCTCTTTTCGTTGTTATGTCGGCCATATGGGCCATTATTTCGTGTAGGCGTCCTTTTTCAAACCCGCGAACACGATAGAATGACATGGCAGAAAACAGTCACCATATCGTCGTTAAATAAATATTTAACATTTTAGTAACGTCATTTAATATTGTGTAAAACATATAATTTTAAAAGGATATTCCGATTTATTTTGAAGGAAGGCCGTGTGCAAGGTGTTTCTGTAAGTTATGTATTAATTGTTCCTCAGAGTCGTTCGTTTTGTGACAACGACTCTCTCAGAACAAATGTTTTCGGCGTTAAATGGTCGTAATAACCTGTCAACTAGCAGACGTTGTTGTTTCACGCATTGAACACATTTAATGTTACTTGTTTCAGGCGTTTCATTTTTCATAAATCCGTTTGGAAAGGAATTAAAATAGATAACAGCGATTTTTGAAGTACGATATGTCCAATAGGCACGTGTATGATAATCTGATTGTCGTGCCTTTCAAGGATACCTGAATGCATGAACATCGTATGTTGAATGGAAACCCGTTGTCCTCATTGTTTCTTGATGAAATGTATACAACGACAGGAAGAAACGATGTCCAAATAAAGATTGAACAATTCCCAGAAATTGCCTCCAAAGATTAGTTTGGCAAACATTACCAATTGTTCTTGCATAAAAATAACATGTATTATATAAAATCAGATAACTTTCTGTAGCAGGGTTCGGTATAAGGAGAATTTATACTGCCTTTGCGTCTGCCTGATTTGGAACCGGGAGGTCCCGGCTTCAATCCCCACTGTGGTCGGAATTTTTTTGGCTGGGTAGCATTACCGCTACATTTAATTTCAGCATATATAGCTGTAGCGAAATTTGTAAACGTCGATATCATATGAACCTTTCGGGGGAACTCTTTACTTTTTTGTTTGGTAACATGTGAATTATATAACGTGAACTTAATATAAAATCATGACGTTATATGATGAACTATCCTATATATTTATTGTGGATAAACATAAAGAAAAGCCATTTTATATGAACCGTCTTAGACAGTGAAAAACAAGCATCGGACTTCATGATTGGAAAACAAGTTGTGCGATAACGGCATACTATCACTTGATTCAGTCGTTTGTGCTTGCGTTTGCATGTTCTTTTGTATTGGGTGTTACTATCGGGCAATGGGATACTTGTCACCACCAAGATTAAGAGAGACCATATTTGAACACCCACACAAGCATCATATCAGATGAGTGTTGTTCACACATTTACATAAAATCTAAATATGCTAATGTTTTACTCTAGCTCTATAGCTTCCTTTAATTTACAATCCTATTGCTGATAACGGATTATACTTCAACTTTTTGTATTTCCGCCGCGTTTCCACCCCAATATAATATTGACAAGTCTTTACAGCGGATTTGCCCCTGCCAGACCAATATACAACTCAATATCGCACGTCCTATCGTGCTCAATAATTAAACGTCCCAAATAATATTGGCATGTCATGAACTAACAAAACAAATACAAGACATTATTTCATCTTTTTCTGTAAATCAGTCTCGTATCTATGAGATATCAAAACATCGACCTATAAGCAAGTGAAGCCACATGTAATTATATTGTGTTATTCCCGCAGCGAACACATTAGCTTAGCGATATCCTTTAGTCATATATAGACACAAATGTCCTGCCTCTATGCATACAAAGACAATATACACTTTCTTCCACCGCTGTTACATATTTAAGGCTTTTCATGACCAAACACTATCAAACAATTAAATGTCGTAAGTAACCAATCAAGCTTATAACGCAGTTTCTCTGCACTCGTGAAGAGGTTCGATTAATTTAACATTTTGTTGACTCAAATCCCTGGTTCAAATCGAAACGATAAATTCAACGTTGTACCATACAAAAGGGGTTAACACTGAGCACCTCTCCAACCTGGTGTTATACAGGTATCTGACAGCAAAACCCGTGATCAAACTCACATTTTTCTTGGTTGTGTTGGGCATATTGTTGAGATGTCCGATGTTCTCTATGTTATGTTTTACAAACTCTTCGTCGAATCTTCTCGATGTAGGCTTTGTCCTGACAAGACCAATATACCAATAAACAACGCAATAACCCATCATCGCGTCTTCACGCCGTATTTACTTTTCTCCTGATTGCCGGGAACTGTCTCGACCTTTCTTCTTATGACGCTGATTCCTGAGCGGAAAACAGAAATTAAATGCAACAAATCAAATATTCGTTAATCAAGATTCTAACTAACGATGTAGCAATCTTTTCCCCGCACAATATTGACGAAAATGTAATTTCCGAATCACTAAATACGTCCGAAATTCGTTCGAGTTTGCGAGCAGAATGTAAATGAGTTTTGTTGTATACGTTGTCCTGTATTTAAGATGTTTCCATCAAATAAAAATTGCATGAAGAAAGGTGGAAAGTAATATCGGTTTATCTTTTGATTCGTAAGTAAGTATGTTTATCAGAATATTATATTTTCTAAATAGAAAATGTTGTTATAATATTATAATAATAATAACAATAATACTATTAGTATTAGAAGTAGTAACAACACTAATAATACAACTAATGATAATTATGCTTAAAATAAAAATTATAATTATTATTATAAATATTGCATGCATTATCTTTAAAAGTTTTATTAGCTGAACTATTTTTTATTTAACAATATTATTACCATCAGCGATATTTCTTTTTGTATTTTCATATGATTTTTCATATGGATACGCAAATAATAGTTGTGAATCGCACTTTTCGCACACGATACATAGCGGTAAACCCGATCAAATTAATACA
The DNA here is from genome assembly GCF_020536995.1 of Dreissena polymorpha. Classification (NCBI taxonomy): domain Eukaryota; kingdom Metazoa; phylum Mollusca; class Bivalvia; order Myida; family Dreissenidae; genus Dreissena; species Dreissena polymorpha. The sequence continues at coordinate 128,400,470 of NC_068356.1, read as the reverse complement.
ATCGTTCAATTTGAAAATTGATATTTTTACCTTTATTTAGAGTTTACATGTAAATATTTCAATGTTCACCTACATATATGCCTTCATATCAAAATCATATCAAAATACGACAATCGTTTGTAATTATGACGCACAAGGCAAACAAATCACCTTCTTATATTTATCTTTTTAAACGTCAGTACGTTTTAAGATTTCCACTAAGTTTTTGTCTTTCGCTTGCTTTGTGTGTTGTACATGTCACGTATGTAAGGTTTCGTCCTGAAATACAGTGCCAGTAAATACGAATGGAATGTATTCGACTTAATCGAAGTATTGTCTGCAATATGCAAACTCAATTAGGGTGATGTTTTATAAACTAATTATATGAACTTAATATCGTAGCATTTTGAGAATAAGCAGACGCCGGTTTTTGCTCACATCTGATCTGATTGGACAGCTATTCCAATAGTAATAACAGTAATTATATTATGTATTTTAATTTCAGTAAATGGCATGTTACAACAACATCATATGATAATAGAACCCGATTCGATTAACAAATAAGTTATGTTATGCCAATTAGCTAAGAGTAAAGTGTATAAGTGATTACTTTAGCCATAATATAATTATAATTGTACAATTCAAACATTACAATATTCATTAATCTGCATCTATAATCCAACACTTTGCCATACGCTTTTTTTCAATAATAATAATACTAAAAGCTCTATATACAGAAGGTTACACTTAAAGACAATGACACATTATACATATTATGCAGTTGAATCAATACTTGTTTTAAAATGTGACCAAAATGACCAAACGTTTTTAGTGTTTATGTCAACGAAACGTTAATGTATTTTGAATGAAAAACTAACGAGATTGATTAAAAATGTATTGTTATTTTAATAAACATAGGTGATGTATTTTTGTTGCTGTAGCTGAAACGTATTTCAAAAAATGGAAAACATATTTATGTGTTTTCCTGAACATGTATGCATTGTACGTTTGAATACATTATACGCATATCGATATCTCCAGAAGAATCACCAGTTATTGCATGTAGATCTAAAATACTCATAGACAATACCAAATAAGTAGTATACAGACTAGATTTTGTAATAACCATACGACCTCCCGCTTTCAGAGTTGGCGAGGTTGGTGGGTGGGCGTGAAGTTTTTCTTTCGTGATTAAACGATTATTTATGCTGAATTGCTTATTACTTACAAATTCAAACATTTTGCGGTTTTCGCTTTAACTGGAATAATTAATTTGTTTATACCAAAATGACATGTTTACATTATGTCGCCCGTAGTCCAATGTGTACTATTCAGATTATATTCAGATTTGCTTTGATTTGTTTTTTCAATTTGGCAATTTGTTTATGTAATAAGTACATTTCTTAACAGTTTGTGCGCGCATCACAAACAGTAATGCTTGAGATTTGTGAACATTTTCAAATATATTAATAACAAGCATGCGCGCTAACATATCTTTGTCCAGAGTTGTACGATGTAACCATATGTAATGCCCTTTTATTTTAAAGAATTGCATCCGCGCAGTATGGTCAGAAGCTTACCTGTCCGCAAACGAGACCACGAAATCGTGCATGACTTTACAGCGGACAGCATAACTGCTGACAAGACTGCCCGATTGCACATGCTGGTCTGAAGCCACGCTGGTCGCATAGGGCATATAACCCAGATTCGCATGACACTGCTAATGTGTCAATATTTATATGATCATATATAAACTTCAAAAACAAAACAACAATAAAACTAATCAATATGTGTTTACATGATATCATTTTTACTACTAGCTACACTTTTGAAAGGAAAGCAATTTAATTATGTATTCATTAAAAAAGATCAATACCATTTCACACATTTTCTGAATTCTCTTTTATAAGGCCAATATTAAAATGTACAATTAAGTCACCATTTACAGTCATTTTGCGAAATTCCTAAAAATGCATTTCGTCCCTTAGTGATAATGTCATTTCACAAAAATCCTTAATCGTTTAGTAAATTCGTAACATTCCTAGGTTCGCAGGTTTACTGGAAAATATACATTAAACGATTGCCTTCAACTCTATATAATTGTGTACTGCGCGTCTTTAAAATACCTATATTATAATTCCCACGTGTTTATTAAAAACATATTTAAAGTATAATCATTCTAAAAACGAGCGTTTTGTACCGTTAACAAAACTGATAAGATATCGCCCGTGATTACGTGTAATCATGTTGTTTTTTACCAATCAGTTTAAAACAGTTTATGTCATCGTATAATAGTACACATGGTTAGAGTATTTTAATATTAATATTAATGTTTTAAACAGTTTCTTATTATAGCAACGATTTTAATTTATTTACATGGTAATCATTCATGTGCTTAACGTCGATGTGATAAAAATAACATATGTTTTTAAGTGAGTTTTGTGTAACAACGTTTTTTTTTAGCCTTAATACATGGTTAAAGTATTCAACTTTTTCCAGCAATAATTGACATACATGATACTTTTTCAGTGTTCCCTGAATCCTGATAATAAGATTTCAGTTTATCAAACTTCTCATTAAGGTTTGCATTTTACAGAAATGACAACGATCTAAATTGTTCAGGGAAATCGTTATCGGCATTTTAAAACTAATGATAAGGTTTTCCAAACTAAAACGATTTCTGTAGAAGAATTTCATGTTAGCATTTGAAATAGTAAACAAAATCAAATTTGCGAAACTCTGGGCATTTGAAGAAATTGTGTTGTCTTGTTTTCATATGGAGGTTAGTCGTTCGGAAGACGAGAGAACTAATTTTATCGTAGAGATAATATGCTGGAATTAATATGGAATCATGCAGATATCGTCAATTAATATAATCAGGTACTTTATTTATTTGTAGATTAACATCGATGAATATTTGACAATAAGAATTATCCGATGTAAAATATACAGTTCCTATGGTTCTTTACATATTGCAAAATAGTTTGATTAGTATACTACAATCACTATTTGATGTGCACAAAAAAAACGGTCCTACTACAAATTCGTAGAGTTTCGCCACAGATTAGCTTTTGCGGTCCGCATTAAGGCCTGCTTTCATAGAACGAGGTTCATGATATATCCAGTTACATTTGCCTTATAATAGCTTTATTAAACATGCATTCTACTTACGCAAACATTTTTGAGTATGCCATGCCATGGCATTTTAGCGCGAACTATTATTCGTTTAAATGCCAATCGTTTTTTTAATTGTTTACTCAAATACATTATATAAACCTGTCGTTAATTTAGGTTTAACAATTTATTTTGTGTATTAGTTATTGGTGTTGTAAAATATCAAAACTCTGGTTGATAATATTTGGCATTTTAACCCGCACTTGTAAATTAATCGATTGTATGAAACATGAACATTGCATATGTACAGAAAAAAAACGTTTATGTTAGTTGTGAATGCGTACATTTATCTTACACACAGAACATAGCCGCTTTTTAGATGAGCCAATTGTTGACGGACATGCTAATTTTTGTATTTCACATCAATGAAAGATATCTGATATGTGCTTTTTAATTCCAGGCCAAAAGCAAGATCGTGATGCTGAAGGTGTTAAAGGACATTCGCTCACGTGGCAGATTTCGACCAATCAGCGAGGAACAAACACGGCGGGAAGGTGCAAAGCTTTTGGGCGAGGTAATTAACACTTTTACAATGTACAAACTTGTTGTGTAATTTTCAAGTATGTATAGAATGTATTAAGATATAAACATATTCAAACAGAACAAAACATATTTTGTAACACCTTATCACTGGTTTTGTAAGTGCTAAACATATCAATAATACATAATATATCATTATACTGTATAGTTATTATAATTTAAAAATGATAATGAAAAAAACAATCCTGGAAGCTTATTAATCTTAAATTGACAGGGAGTTTGTTTATTTATGCTTCTGTTTTATATTAAAACTTTTAAATAATGAATGTGGGTTTATATTCAATTCCAAATGTTATAATTATCTCATTTCGTGTACATTTATATTATATTACTTTTTGTCTGTGTATGTTCGTTTTTTCGTGTGTTAGCTCCTTTTCTGGCTTGACTGTTAATTTCGTCTGTTCATGCATTTACAACTTACCTAACGAAAACATGTTCATGTACTTTAGTGTGTAGAAAAAAAATGAAATCGATTTCCTCCATTGAAAGATAAATTGTTATCAACCCAAATACTGTTTCAATGTTGACTGCGTACAGTTATTACAGATGAAGAAGATCATTATAAGGCTTTCTCTCTGATATATCCATCAATGTCTGACAGGACATTTGGAATTACTTTGCAACCTATAATGATGACGAATATGCACAACATACCGTGCGCGTAAGATTTCTTTGCTTTATAATTGTATCACAATTGTTAAGGGTACAGCAAAACAACACAGGAAGGCATTAACTCTCGAAGTATTCTCATCTCATTGTGAAACTTTATAATAAGGCATTTGCTTGGATAAATCCATCAAACAATGACACATTATATCGAATTAATTCCCTGCTAATGATGACAAAGGATTCACCCAGTCCAAATTATGGCATCCTGATTTGACAGAATAAGAACAACATGCACGAAGTTACAGTCTACAGCTGAATTAAGTGCCTACATGCAGGATATATTAGTTTTTTATTCGTATGCTTCAAGAAAGGTATAAGCATATTGTCGCCGCTTTGTCGCGTTCGTCCTAATTCCACATTTGATTGTATTAAGTTTGCGTGGGTTTTTAACGAATGTCTCCTCTAATCTGTTTCGTCATACTCGATGTATGTCTGAACGCCCTGCTGTGTTTCCATCCGAAACACTCGTCGTCTACCCACAATACCTCATACACTTATGATTCGAATTTAATGACATTTGATATACAACATCTCTATATGATGATCATGCGAATCTTTGTCCAGCGTTGGATGTTATTAGAGTTTGAATATTAATATGTTTTTGTTTGTTTCCGCGCGTGATCTCAGACACTTAAGATGCGACTTTAGTAAAACTTAGTATGTAGTTTCCTTTTAGGATAGACATGCGAATCCTTTTCAGGATGCTTCTTTCCAATTAATTTTCAGCGCGGTATTTCGCTTATATTATATATTATATTATTTAATTTTTGATGTTTCTTTTCCCTGCAGGATTTAAGAAACTTATTATCTGACTGTAATGCGTTTGTAAGACTTTTCTTTGAGGTAGGATATGTGCATATTTTGGGAGAACCCTGAACAATTTATTTTTCATGGAGCCTTTGTCAATTTGTCATTTGCCGCGTTTGATCTTGGAAACTTACGATTTGTATGACACTACATAATTATGCAGCGTATCTATTGGGTTTGCGTGCGTATATTCTCAGGTCGTTCGCTCCAATTATGTTTATACATTTATTGCTCATAATAGTAGTATGACATTATACAATAAATTTAACTTTTCTGTGGGAGATCACATTATCTGATTATCAGAATTGTATTAAACTGATATTCGTCTTTCATGTTGTAATTAACGTTTCTTGTATAGAAGTGGTGAAGAAATAGTCGCTGATAATTTTTGTCCTCAAAAAAAAAACACGTGGCTTTATGACGTTTGTTCAAACTTGCATATGCCCCCTTATATAACTCCTCTATATTCATTATATTATGTAGACACCATATGCAAGGATTCCCCGGAGTGTTGATTCCTATATATGCCATATACATAAGGCGTTTGCTCTTATAACCTACCCTAAACAGTTCTTCCAACGCCGAACTATATTATTAAGTTAAGTTATTAAGTTACCAATAGCGAAAGCAATGCATTATATAAATCCTTGCTCCAACGGACACCACGATATCATAATATAAGGCAGTATTCCTATTACATATGTATATTCAATATGTACGTACATATATGTTGAACCTACTATACTATTTCCTGTCCTGGTAAAGTACTTTATAAGAAGTCAATCGCTCTGGTAAATCAAGAAAACAATGGCACCCGAGTTGCCGCATTTATTCCCGGCTAATGATTATGAATGTCCCACCTCTAAACATTCAAAGGCATTTGGAAGTGCCAGAAAGCACTCAACTAGACACAATCGGCTAATGGCTTAATTGCAGACATTTACGATATACTCACATCTGTTTCGTGCCGCTTGTTTTATACAACGTGTTCATCTATCATTGTGACATATAATGCTTGTTTTTGACTTCTTGACCAATTTTGTAATTGCGAGTTAAATGTGTAACTAGTTGAGAAAGAGGCGTTGGTGTCGCTAGTCGAACTTACTATATGGTACTGTTACAAACTAATTCCTTTCTGTGGAAAAACTTATAAATAATGGAAATTAACTAGGCAGAATGAGCATTGTGTATACATTCAGATAATTGTAATATGAATATAGCGATAGTTCAACGAAGTAACGTATTTGTTCGGTTAAATTTATAAAAGAGTTAAACTCAAGGATATAGTGTCTCGGGCCACCGTATGAGTTTTTCCATTTTAATAGGGTATTAGTTCATATAAATACTATTTGTATATTTGATTTTGCAAATAAAAGCGTTTTTATTGGTAATGATTTGATTAAACGATAGTGCGTTTAAGTATTTAAACTCCCCGATGCGAAGTAAAGTGGTTATATAGGAACCACTATGGACGTCTTTCCATCAGTCGGTCGATATAAATTAGTCACTACTGTGACAAGCTATAAAGTCGGCCTTATTTATAAAGTCAAATTACACACTGCTTACGATTCTTGCTAATGATGATGTAGTTTACAATTTTCGGACACTTTATCTCTTCCGCAAAACTGGCAATAAATCAAGCACGGCATTAATGGCTAAATCCCTTACATATTCGCATCACTCAGATTGTCCAAAATCTGTATAACGTCAAGTTCAAGTTCATCACACATTCGTATGATAATATATAGCGTGACACGCTCTTCAGTTAGCTTATTAGAGAACATAATCTTTAATGATTATACAAGTGAATGCAACTGTGGTTGTATTGCCTGAAAAACACTCAGATTGCTAGCCTGTTGATCCTTACAACAGAATGCTGATGCACTTGAAAAATCCGAGTAGACTATGTTTATGTCTCACAATTTCTTGGAGACGGAATATAAGAAGCAAGAAGGGGGAAATTTAACACATAGAATAAGATTTGATATACATCGATTTTTGACATTGAGGCCTGTACCAGTCTTTAATGTTCCAGCGATAATAAAATAATATAGAGTATTTGTGTTGAATTTAGGTGTATGATCCATTTATTTCAAAAGTGGTTCTAGACAAAAAGTTCCATGCGTGGCCTTTTATGTCATACGTTAGTAACACAAATACATACGCACAACACGCTTAAAGTCTTTGGTTTAAGTATAAGGACGTCATGAAAAGATATGCTAAACCAAGTCTTCGAAAATACATTTTGGGAAAAGCGTTATAATATGTGCATCCTTGAAGCTTCATAACAGTTTTGTTGATATTTATCATGGATTTATCGGTATTTTCGATTATTCGATATGCGTATCCATTTGTCAGGACAAGTAGCCGAACCGGGTACACCAATATAAATGATGGACACATATTGGCGTTTTTTATTTTAATACAGAAAAAAATATTTTAGTTTCTCTGTAATCCATTTTTATCAATACAATTTTAGGTTTTATACAGACAACGTTGACAGACGAAAAAGAGATAGTAGCCGATATGAATAGTCACGTCAAACACTTGTAGTATCAATCGCCTAACAGGATGGTCGTTCGCTTCACCCGATGTGCTATTTGACAAATATAAAGTAACACGCATATAGATATTTAAATGAATATTTAAGCTGATTTTGTGCAAAATGGGGCAGATACAAACCAAACGTAGATTCTTAAGTATCTTTCTTAAATCACCTTTGACTGATATTTTTGCTATTATTTATAACAAAATAACGCGTGAACATTAAAAGCCAATCGATTTGAGCAAGTTCTCAAATTTTAAGGAATGCTGAAATGATAAACTTACTGCATTTGTTTCACGAATGCCAATAACGGTTATTAATAATACGCATATCTATAACTTACACGTTTGAACCGATACTACTTATTCACAATTTCTCCCATATTATGTTTGTTTTGTACCGTATTTTTTGTGCGGACTAATAATGAAATAACTATCATGCCATTTTAAATCATGTCGCATGCTTCATATATTGAAGCATATGCGACATGAAGAATAAAAATGACAATTCTGACATAGAACAGAGAGCCTCCGGTCTATGGCAATTTACATTGCACCATTGCCTGACAGTAGTATAGCGTGTGCTATTCTATTACAAGCAACGACTGTACACTTTATGAACCTGTTAAAAATTGTTAATTATTCTTTATATCATTTTGTAACAATCGCGGCGTACTTCATGAAAGCTTGTGCATTGATTAGTTTATCATTTCGAAATATCGCTTGGTTAATTTGTTTAGATACAGACGATCGCGTGGGCGAACGAAAATCAGACACCCAAGAGTTCCAATTAATGGACAATTTACATTTTATATAACTTCTGTTAGCATAACTTGAAATTGTGAATGCATGTTGTTAAGAAATAGTTATTATTATGTTATGATTGCAAGTTCCTTTCAATTTCTCCAGTTGATGCAATATAAGTAAAAATAAAACTATAATTATAAATCGAAATTGAGTAATAGGAAGCAGAATATGTATCTGAATCATATGCATGGTTAATTTATTCATTTTCCTAGCGTGAATATAATATTTGTTTTCAAAATAATAAAAGTGTATTTAGCGTATTTCATCTGAATATTAAGTTCAACGCCGAGTGTTTTTCAAACATTCCTTGATGCTATAGGCATAAATGGGGAAACAATTAGGAAAACCACAGATAGAATAAACCTCAAGAGAAAACATAGTGTTACCATCACCTAGTCTTTTATAATTAGCATGTGACAACGTGCCTAAAAATCCTGGAAAATGCATGCAACAAAACACTTAACATTAATGATAAAAGCTGGTACTCGGAAAACCTTGAATCCAGTTATTTGACATTAGGGTTTGAATTAGTTAACGTTATTTATATTCCTACGACTTGTTGGAGGTTTCTTCAGAAACCAACTTCATTAGTGAACGTGTAATTTCTCAATGTTAGATTCACTTCCTCTGTATGCATGTGTACAACAAGATCTTGCAATAAAAGCCAAATACTAGAAATTGTAATGCTACTTTATTTGATGTTCATTATCAAATTGGATACATATGTACTTTCACATTTAAAACAAGTTACGGTGAATATTTCCATATCTTACTTATTTAAAACGTGCCAAATGCACACCGTGTTGTTGGTTTTTGGAGAGAACATAAATAAGCTAACACAAGTGTTCATTTGTGTATGAACTGAGTTTGGGTTAAAAAGGGACTATGCATTACTTGCCTCAAATACCAATAATCCGTATATCTGCTATTCATGATTTCAAACCTAAACTGCTTGCACATTTAATGCTGTACAACGGGACCTCGTTGTAGTACTGTAGTCAAATACAGTTTGTACTTTATAGTCAAGGATGAGAGGGCCAGCTATGTGTTCATATCCAAAGGGTACATGTTTGAACATGGTATTATATAACAAATCTCCGGACAATCAACATTAGACTCACTGAAAGGCAGTGGAGTTATTATTTCATTTAGGTACATTGATACATATGTTAACAAAAATAATTTCACACTACTGAAGCAGTTTTATCACGAGATCTGTATCTGTAACTGTATTGTATACACGTTAAGCATTCACGTTTACTGAAATTAACTGTTTAGAGTAAAATTAGTGCGCTGGGAATATTTTCATGTGTGCAGCTTATCAAAAGAAGTCAATGAAATATCGATGCAGTATTGAACAACATCATCAAATCATTGAAACGAACAAATGTTGAAATATTTTTGTGACGCATTTGGTCGCTAAATGCCAAGAAAATGATTTCATCCTGTTAAATTGAAAAACAACACTTAATGACGCAGTAGTTAGAAAAAAATAATTTAATGACGCAGTAGTTAGGAAAAAGAACTGTATGACGCAGTAGTTAGAAAAAAGAACTTTATGACGCAGTAGTTAGATAAACAAAACTTAATTTATTATACATATTTTATGCGTTTTAATAGTCTCTTTGACACCTTAAGGCTAAACAAATTCTTCTGTGTATACTTGATTAAAACCAATTTATTTTAGACTATTTGTGCGTTCTTGTGTCGTAGAAAAACATCTTACTTGACTGATTCACTTTACATTCAATTGTGTTATTCCGACACAAATATATATTGTTTAAACAGAACAAATATTTTATTACGCATAGCACAGCTCATCGTAATCCATAGCATACAACATTATCTATATTATAAGACATACCTATTTTGCGAATCAGCTTAAAATAAGTGTTCGGGGACCATTGCACATGTAAGCTTTTACTAAGTGATGGATCAAACGTTACTAAAATATTTAAAATAGGTAAGATAACGTTTAAGTAAGGTAAAGGGAAACAAAATGTACATGCGTTTGTAGCTATGAAAAACATTATTCATAGGTAAAAATAGTTGGCCTATAATCGAGTTTAAGGACATTTCAAAACAGTTTTAATCCTAGGTTTGAGCTTACCGTTCGAAGACAGTGACCACGTATTTAAATTAAAAAAATTGGTGATGGTGTGTTGTTCATCAGCAATAAGGTTTAAAACAACAAACTATTTTTAAGAGAAGCGTAGCCTTTATTGTATAGATTTGCTAGAAACCGGTGTGTGTGTGTGATTATTATTCACGCATTAGCGTTCTTCGAGAAAATAATTGACATGTAGACCGATTTAATTAATGGATACATATTGTCTTTCATGTTCACTGTTTTTCACTACAGTAAATATTTTTTTCTTTATTGTTCTATTCGATATTTTTGTATTCACCAATAAATTAATTGTCGTTGTCGAAATTCTTTGAGTGTTAGTTTTACATAATTTATTCAATAATGATGTTAATGATGCCATTGTTGGTGCAAATAAAGCTGATAATAAAACAAAATAGAAATCAGCAGCGAAGTTTCTTTATAAAAAAAACTAATAAGCACTGTCCCAGAAGATATGTCGACGCAGGGACATGACAGTTATTTCTCATAACAATTCGTATCGGTGAATGAAATCCCTACGAGTCTGGAATGTGTGTTTGACAAAATATTGGTTGATGCTTAAGATAACAGTTGTACTGAAAATTGAACCAAGTCATGTTCGTTTCGCTCGAAATATTAAAATAGATTAATCAGGCCGTATGATGGATAACGAAATTCAAACTAAGGTCGCTTCATTTATTTGATTTTCACGAAAATAAAGTGCAGAATAAATAAATAATATTATTTCGTATACAAGCGGCATTTGTAATGAAAGACACAAATAGATAGAAGCTGAATTATACAATTGATATGAGAGAAGGAATAATAATTCAATAATTTGCACAATAAATAATTATGCGTTTTATATTTTGTTTATATGTAATATAGTATATGCCTTATTATTTTACACTCCCGAATTTAAACAATTTGGAACTTGATGATGGATAAAATAAGGACCGTAATCTATGCATTGGTAATAGATAATACTGTTTCCCCATGCATATTCGTGTAAACAATTGATTTATTGACTGTAATAAACATATTAAATGGAGATTATTGATGTTTCATGAATGGAGAAATAGCGAGAACATAATGGATGTATGGCTAAGAAAGAGTGATGTTGTTCAAAATCTGCCATTGGAGCTTTTGGTACGAATGACGCTTACTAACGCTGCGGTAACTAACTGATATTAGATACATATAAAGCTTATTAGGCATTTGAGCGTTTATGAATGAAATGTTCTTGAAGACATTTTTCCTCTATTTAGACATGTTGAGTAAAGTGTGTTTAAATTATATTATATTTACATTTACTTAGTAAACTTTTAAAATGCTACGTTAATTGTATTACATAATAGTTGCATCAATATGGAGGTTCTCTTTATAATTTTCTTATGTATTTTATAATGTTGCCTATTATGACATTTAAATGCCGTTCCCCTGTTGAAAACTCACATTAAACTTCCATCAATGATCATGTGTAGTAGATTATGATGGCCCTCATATACGATTATAATGGATTTACTTTTGTAATAAATCGATTACATTCCATCCGTCATATGATTTCTGAGACAAATCAAATAAAAAGTATGGTTGAAATAAGACTCTCCGTTTGCACATGTGGTAGAGCTATTTTTGCAAGTAAATACTATTTTCTTTATTGTTCCTGTTAATGCGAAAGCAAGATATTAAATCATAAAAGTGGCTTTTAGATATATCTCCAACGGGATTCAAAACTTGTGTTTCCAAATTGGTGCTAAATCATGAACACTAATGCTATACATAAGCTAAAATAGTTTGATGTACATAAACTCCTCCACATGATGGTTGCCGTTTTACACAATGGATATTGCCAGCACAGTCAAAGCCCGTATTCCTCAAGTGCTTTAAGTTGCTATTGCTTCTTCTGTTCAATCATTATTTTAACGTTCAATAGCCTTTTACATTTCCGTCATTAGCGAGTAACGATGCATTATCCCTCCTGATATAATGATCACTGCAACCGGGATTATTCTGCCTTGATTCGGTTCCTAAATCGAAAATCTACATAAAATGTTCAGATTACATTTTGGCAAATTTGTTGGAATTGCTGTTTTAAATGTTGAATACAAAATTGTTTGTCAATAAGGTTAGTACACGAAAGAATCACATTAAAAGTTTTTTTTAACCAAATCGATTTAGGACAATATCATATGTAGTTATGGAAAGAATGTTGTAATGTTATAACTTTATAAACATAACTTAATAATGCAGCATTTGTGTAACAGTTAAAATCATTTTCATGTAAGCACAGCAGGTACCATTGGTATAGCAGCCTATATTTCTATGACAGAGCCAGGACATTGGAATGGGTAATGTTTTTACGTTAATTGAAGTTGATGTTGTGCGTATTTTTATTACACGGAGGTATATAACGAGATAACAATTGTATTTTAGTCCAACAAAAAAGAACGAACACATAACAACCAATACATAAACCACCGGGGACAATCACTGTAATATAACTGTCCTACTTCGGTCTCTTCACATGAACAACTGTATCGGTATTCTTTTTCCTTGAGTCTAGATTTATTTGGTGTTGTCATGAGCGTGTGTCAGTGAGATCAAGGAGAAGATCTCTTGGTTGTTTCTGAAATTATAAATGTAAACATTCTTAAATACGTCTGGTTTGCGTTTCAGAAATTATAAGTTTAAACATGCATTAATGCCTGTATTGTTGGGTTCTTAAATTATCAGTGTTAAAATAAATGCATGCTTATGTTGGACGGTAATGCAATTAAATATATGGAAACATACTTGCACATGATGGATATTGAAAATGAATTTGCAAAACAATGCACAAATTGGATACTATTATAAGTAAGTGAAAACATGCATAAATATATTGAAAATTGTCAGTAGAAAAATAACGGACGTAAGTACAGTTGACATTTAAAATGTATGAGTGTAAATAGGCATCCAACAAGTTGAACGCAAACAATTTTAAATCCCAACGTGCACGTAAGCGATGAGTATTTAAAAAAAAAAAAAGAACTTTAACACGCAAATATTGATTGCGTTATTATAAAACATACATTCGACAAGTTTCTATAAATTAAAATATTCATACACATATCATATTATGTAATTCGTCACGTACATGATCCAATAAGATGTAGATACATAGACAAAATATTACAAGTAAAAACGAGGAAAATACATTAAGCGATCGAGGAGAATAAAAACAAATTTCTGATAACCCTTTCAAGTCACATTGTGTTCAATAAATTGCGATATACGACAGTTCCATCCATTTAAAAATATGCCAATAGCGGATGTAAAACAAAAAGTTATATATAATTTCACTGATGAATTCGTTATTCGAAAGCGATATAAACAGTTTAAAGTTCGTCGAAATTCGTTGAGTTTTGAGTCTGATCCATTGGTAGCTATGAGATTTCTTAATGAATGAATATATATCGGCGTATGACTTGTAAGACAGTTATTGACTGCGCATAATAATTTGAACATTAAGCATAAATGCAAAGTCAATGCTGATAAAACGGATGTGTGACACATCAAACCATAACATGGCCGTATGGCTGAAGCCCATTTACGATGTGCACGAAGTGAAAGATTCGGAAAAAGCGAGCAAACCTTACGACCCGGTAAGTTTTAAACATTCTATTTGATACATTTTCTAGTTTCAAACGACGTAAGCATTTGAATAAATACACCCCCAACATAACACAATCTCAACACTATTGATTCGAATCAATTTAATAATTTATTGTTGCAAGATTGACCAGCCAGTCGAAAAATCAACCAACGTCTGATTATATAGTATCTTTTCGACAATGTATAAAATAAAAAGACATTGTTAAAGACGCACATCTCAACAAATGCGTGTGCACTTTGTATTGTATGCATCAAAGTCGATGGCAAGTGCGTTTATAGAATAAATGTTTTGTAACCCTTTATGGGATCAATATTAATTTTTAGTATTTATGTATGATGATAAAATTTACTTACCATTTAAGTTCACGAAGCATTTAATACAATATCTCAAATTAAACGTTGACATAATTCAAACATTGATTGGTCGTCTTCAGACGTTATTCAAGCTAGCTTGGTTAATAATAAAAAATATCATTTTAGTCGCGCTCTATCAAAGCCGGGCTTAATGCATGTCAGCTTAGTCTTGTCCTAGGTCAGCCTGTGAAGACAGCACAAACTGATCAGGGACAATACTCTCTACCTTATCTGAATTTTCGTTTGGGAGAGGGTATCTTTAAACGAACAAAGAACATAAAATCTGATAGTGTCGTCTTTGATAAGCCTTTGCGGACTGCAACACTAATCTGAGACTTCACTTTACGCACTTGTTACAAGTCCAATTAGCCCGGAATTTGACTCGTTCTGAATTAGTTGATAGCCCTTTATTAGAGCTCATATAATCAAGGTACAATCAAAGTCAGTGCTGTAATGCACTTACGTTTCTCAAATATTAACTATTGGCATAATTAAGTCAGGTTTTCTTTGTTTTAAATGACGGTGCATAGTTGTGTCATTTTTATTTTCATATCATGTAAATAAACGAAAACTCCAAGGATCATTGAGTTTCCAATAACGACGATAATTCAACTCACTTGATATTGTTTAGAATTAAACCGCCCTCTAGCGGTACGAAACTCTTGGAACGTATGGAATGAACAATGATTTCGATTTCTTATTCAAACATATGTCTATTATTATCTGGTCAGAGAATCACAAAACAAAATTTAAAAAATTATATTTTTCCTTCAGGATCCTTTGTATTTTACATGCAGTGACCGTTGCCACTGGGAAATTAATTGTTAATAATAAACCTCAACATAAGTCTTGGAATGTGGTGTTTTTGTGCGTAATATGTATGTATAAGCAGTGCTAGTTAGCAATTATGTCAATCGATGTTCTCTGCAAAGTTTAATCATACTTGTATGTATCATACATCACATGTAGATCATATGTATATTATTACGTAGTTATATGAGACTAAAGTATTGCTGGAACCACCAATGCCCAAATGTTGAAATTTACATGGTATGACATCTGAGCGAACAATCCATAACTTTTACACTATATTAGCACCAATTGCATCAACAGCGTGAGCTAAATCGCTTCTACAAGAACGTAGACCAAGACTGTTTCTACGCTATGTATTAATGAAATAGGTATTACTTATTTTACGTAAGGGTGAGTGTCGTCGTGGGATTGTGTTTTAACATCGATTTCTATTTCATATGCTACTTCGCCTATGAAACTCTCGATTCATCGTCGAAACCCAAGTTAACTCAAGAAGGCTGTGGGAGAAAAGGGTAGCAAAGTTACTTTTATGAGACACTCATTTCATTTTCATTTTTATCAAATGCATAAAACGACTCTCTTTCAAAACAGTTACAGTTTTTGCTGTGTCATATTTCCTATTATCCGCTAAAATAATCGTTACTTCCCAGACTTAATTCGTAAGATTACTGTACAAGATTAGTCAGTTCCACAATATTAATGAAAACGAATTCTGCCAACAAGAAGTCTCATTTTATACACTGTCATGACAACAGAATATATAATTCGTTCCGACCATGTTATACTCAATGCACTCTGAAGGATTAGCAATCAGTGCAACAATAACAAACAAGAAATTTACAAGTATTTCTACCGTTCATTGAACCCATGAAAGTATGATGCACATGTATGCCCGTACTACACATTTGTAAATATTTGTTGCATGTTAGCTTTCAAATAGTTGCATCATACTTTATCGTGTTCAATGAAAGGTAGAAAGACTTGTCATTTGTGGTGTTTGTTATCGTTATTCATTTTAAAGAGCACAGAATATATGGTTGGTCCCGACCATGTTGTACTCAATTCAACACGTAGACTTATTATGTTGACCTGGTTTAAAACCCCATCAACAGCAGACTGTTGTTTGTGTTTTTTTACATCAGGCCAACATTATACATTCGAAATATTGCAAAAAATGGATTTTCAATCACATCGGCTTTCGACTGTTAAAATCATGATTTTCATTATAATCTGAGTTTTACTGGCCAATAAGATGCGCTATACATGTATTTAATTCAGAAAAGGAAGTACAATGACAGGCAATATTATATTTTACTCCTTTATTCAAAAGTACAAAATACAATCATGGTTTACAACTGCAGTGATTGCGTTTATAGATATTGATCTAAATAATAAAACATATCGAACATGTAGGTGCTTACGCTAAGTATAACATTATACGCTACGAAACGATTTTATGAGCGTTCTTATTTATAACTAGGATTAACAGATATGAATCCAGGATTCTAACAAAACCAAAGCGAGCGGCTACATCCAATTTATAATCCGCACAAGATTTTCCCTTGTAACTCTGGTCACTGCGATACTTTTTAACCCTTACAGTGCTGGAACCGAATTTTGAAGGCCTTTGCAAACAGTTTGGATCCAGATGAGACGCCACAAAACGTGGCGTCTCATCAGGATCAAAACTGTTTGCTATTCTGATAGTATTCTTTGAAAAAAATCGAAGAAAATGCTAATGTTAGAAATTCAGCAGACGACATTTAGCAGACGACAAATTTTCCAGCATGCAAAGGGTTGATGCAAATGTGTATCGGTATTATGGCTATTCCTTTGGTTTAGATATGTGATAAATCTAAGCGAGTTTGTCAAAATATCGACGCCATCTGTGGAAAATGCCTTTTTGAATTCATTAAAACGATTGCTGTGTTTTTAATTGTTGAAATACTGGATGATTATGTATACATGTAATACTGGATCATACGGAGGAGAAGTGATACATATTACTCGTTTAATAATATTTTATGAATTAATGTTAAGGTATACGAATTTTATTGCCGCATGTTTTGAAGACTTATGATAACAAATCAATATGTATAAGAGGAGTTCACATGTTATTCTACTACTACGTTTATTTAAAAAATATACAAAAACGTCATGTAACACATGTGTCAATGGGCTATTCTGCTTCTAACAAATCGATGTGAATATATTAATAATTTGGTGTTATTGGATTACTTATTTCATTTTATTATATTATAGTACATGCTGTTAACTAATTAGACGTTTTATTTCCACGTGGACTTACGTTGTTTCTTTTTCACTCATTCTGAAAATGTATCATAAAATGTTGTTTCGCATAGGTTAAAACGGTTCATACCTGTTCATATATACAAAACACGCGTGTTGTTGATAGTTTGTTCCAACTATTTTGAAATCTAAAATGTTTGAAGATATTCTTAACTTGGACAGAAACATTGCGTGTATTTCTATTTTTGGTCCGCATGTGCATTACTAAATGTAAATATTAATACGGTTTTAAAAGAACCTTACATTCAAAAACAGCGGAAGTGCGATAAATATGTTGAATGTATAAACTAATAACAACCTTTGCAGTTTCATAGCATCTTACTGAACTTGCCGTTACTTTACCGATACTTCTTTACGACTTCCTAGCGTTTTACTGGGCCATAGAATGGCCGTGTGGTTAAAATCAACAAGCAATTTTAATGTTGTAGTATCGGAGCAAAGGAACAAACCTTTTAACACGGT
This sequence comes from Dreissena polymorpha, assembly GCF_020536995.1. Taxonomy (NCBI): domain Eukaryota; kingdom Metazoa; phylum Mollusca; class Bivalvia; order Myida; family Dreissenidae; genus Dreissena; species Dreissena polymorpha. The sequence goes on along the minus strand of NC_068356.1, from coordinate 128,382,247 downwards.
AAGTGTAAAAGTACTTCGTTTACGGCCCTTTTCCATCAGGTTCCAATTTTCGTGGGGGATGTGTCTATTATTTGCATAGTCAGCTTCGTTTTGTTTCCATTATTCCACTCTAAATGTTAAACTATTTCCTTAGTAGAAATTATCAAAAGCATATACTATATATGGATGTTCAAATTTAATGCAATTACTACGATGAATATCTTAAGCAGGTTATTCATAAACATAAACAAACTCGGATCAAATTGCATACACATTCTGCCATGAAGATCTGATTAACATTTTTGTCGAAAGTCCACTTTTTTTAAATGCAACTAATAATGTTATTTGCATCTGCAAAGCTAAGATTAGTATTGGTCTAAAAATTGCAAAGTCATCGATAAGTGCAATGCGAAGCACTGGCGCATGATATTGCTATTTTGCAATACGGCATATCTTTGTGACGTTAATTACGCACACTTGATTTTCAAATTTTATTTTACCGGTAAGTAAAATATTGGTCTATAGCAACACTTTAGGAACCAATCTTTATGGTTTGAGATTATTTTACAGAGAAATTTCTTAAAATTACATGTTTGTTTATGAGAAATCTCATTCGAAATTTGAAAAATAGGAAAATGTTTGTCAAAGATAATTGAGCAAATCGTTTATAATATGGCGTTTACATTACCCTCCAAATCCGAAATCCCACTTGTTTTAGTGGTGTAAGGTTTTTTGTATATTCAATTCCTTATTTTTGTAGAAATAGGACAATGTGTAAACAAGTTCCTTTAAAATAATACGCACGCGATTCAGAAGTCGCGAAACCTTTCAACTGTACTGCAAAACCCATATTATCTTTGCAGTGATTCTCGTGCCAAAATAAAATAACAAATGTCATTATTCGTAAAGGACGACTATTATTTAGATCCATTTTACTGACTATTTATCTTCTCATTTTTTTCAATGAATTTCGAAATTATTTCCCTATGGTTGTTCTGTACAAACATGTATACACAATTATTCGATATATTAACATAAGTTTGTATGTGTATTACTTATATTTGATTTGCACATAATCATATTGACTTATCCCCAACTGACAGTATTTGAAAATACTGGGTGTGTTTTTTTTTAAGTTTGTGACTTGAATGTTTTCAAGGGGTCTACGTTTACTGCTTGATTTAAGCCAGTGCTATTTCGTGTATTGTGCTGCTAAAATAGTTATTAATTTAAACTAGAATATTCACACAGCATGTAATTGTGTCCAAATTTTCTCAAATCATAAACATGTATTGTCATTGATTTTAATAGGACATGTATTATTTTCACATTTAATGATATTGTGTCTGTTATTTTTAAAGTCGTTTAACCTATATATCCATACAAAACATCTCTTATAAAACTAACCGTGTTAAATGATTGACGGTTCAACATTTATTATAAATGGGATTGTTCTTGATTTGAAACTTTATACAATTAAAAAAGTTTATCAAGATCCCAATTAAGCCAACGAAATTTAATATCGCGTCTCCGTGTATTTTCTTTACCTGTTTTGTGTCCAAAGTTCAACATCGTAAAAGGTAAAGTAACACTTATTGTAATTGTTTCAACAAACAGTCATTCACATAGGTACCATACATATAAATATATAAGCTATAAAATGGCGTTAGTAATATATTTAAAGTCTAAATGATTTAGCGTGTTCCCCGATATATAAAACATAACAGGATCGCCAAACTTTACAAAAGTATATAGTGCCGTCGTAAATTAAACTCATACGATCATAACACGTAATATGCAAATAAAATTGACGTTTCGAATGCGTAGATAATAATTGTCTACATTACATGATCACAGGCAGCCGATGTTTCCTGCCGTGATCTGGATAAAATACAACAAAACAAGGAAGCTGCCATTCTGGTTCCCCCGCGGAGTCCTTTTTAGACAGTTGCTTTCACAGCATAATGTGTCGCACAAGATTTGACGAATATGAACAGCGTCCTTTATTTATCGCATTTCGTATCATTCGAGAAAATTGTATGACAAATACTAGCATTTAAGTGACTTATTAAGATCAGAGTATTCATTATCATTTCGTATGAATCAGATGAGGTGTAACCCTTATGCCGTTTATGTTATTGCCCATCTTAGATTTGATAAGTGAAATACTCCACAAACAACATGGAGGGCAAGTGAATGATTGGATGTTCAGAATAGGTTAGGTTCAACTATATATTAATTTTAAATCAACTTAGGCCTCAGTCAAGTTTTTATATAAGAGCTAAGTACAACTAATTGACATTAGTATTAAAACAACTCAAATCGTTTGATATTGACTGAACAATTATGTATACCCTTTGGCACAGGACAACGAGAAGAAAGCAGAATTTGATCTGAGTTTTTCCCTAACGTAACTTTTAAAAGCTGTATTTATTTACAAATAATAAAATTATTTTATGGTTTTAACGTTTCTGCTTCTTTTTTAAACAAAAATATGTAAATCGTTAATTGCCGTATATTTATGTTTACAAATTTAGAGCATGCTTTCAATACCATCAGCTTAATCGTTTGTGTCATAAATGTTTCACATTACCCTACATTCATCTACTTAGTTTTCGTTCAGCTGATCATTCCTCTAAAATTGTCAATTGTACTTTAAGCGAATTAGTTTCTGTAATCAAACATACATTAAGTATTGATAGTGAACTTTAAAATGCCGCCTTTTGGTGAATAATGAAATACAGATATCTTATTCCTCTAAATAATTGGTAAAAAATCAGTGTATGAACCGATCGCTTTTCTATTTGTTTGATCACTTGTAGATTGTTGTTTCATTGTATATGAATAGACATTAACAATATTTGTTGCGTCAAATGCCTTCTTAACTAGAATGCATAAACAATAAAAAAAAAACTATGGTTGCAACAATTTGGTGACGTAAACGCACAGTAGTTGCAATATCGTGACGCTAGAATGCCGATCTTCTGGATATATTTGTACACGAAGAAAGTATAACTTTCATGAATGCTAACACATATATACAAATGTAACGGTCTTCAAAATTACCGTATAGTAAATTACAGATGTTAAGACATGCATGTACTGTATAAAATTTGTGTATAGCATGAACACGTTTAATTTTACCGTACTTGTACACAAATAAAGTCCAATATTGTAACCTTTGCTTATATGCGTAGTTAAAGCCCCGAACTAGTTTTCGATAGTCTGTCCTATATATTGATATAAATCTTACAAAAAGGGCATAAACATATGTTAGCTATGTATGAGTCCTGTGGGTGCTCTTTCCATTAAGACTGTCAATAAAGCAGCGTAAAGTGTCGCGACGATTTGGTTGTTCAATTTCACAACTCATCAAACCAGCATATAAACCAACTTAGTTCACAGGCAGCAGTATCATAAATTTGCCCCCCCCCCGGGACCCTACCCCCCCCCCTCCCCCGAGCTTACCCCAGGGGTTCCAGATTGTTAAATGTACACCTATTGTGTATGGTTTGACTTTTCAACAACGATTATTGACAAAAATACACAGTTTGAAAAAATAACCCTCGTATAGGTATTATATATACACAAGGTATGAAACGCACTATATGCCTATTGCTGAAAGATTGTGGAACACTGGACGTGACCTTTTTCATCGAAAACACACATGTTCCCATGAAGTTGCCGACTAAATCCAACTGGATTCTTTAAAAGACAGTAAAAGCAACGTGATTACACAACTAACCGATCTCCTGCTCGGCTAATAACTTTAAAATTCAATTAAATTTGACTTTCTTGCTATATGTCACTGGGTGTTACATCTACACATGTACACCATTTTAATTTTATAACGCGTCATCTGGTAGGTTGTTGTCATTGTGTTGGCCAATGATATGGCGTTTAAGAACCGAGTGTTCGATCGACAAAATATGACAGCAAAACACAGACATGTAGCGAGAAAGTCGAATTTAAGTGAATATTAAAGTTATTAGCCGAGCAGGAAATCGGTTAGTAGTGTAATCTCGTTTCTTTTACTGTCTTTTAACGAATCCAGATGGATTTAGTCGGCAACTGCATGGGAACATGTGTGTTTTCGATAAAAAAGGTCACGTTCAGTGTTCCACAATCTTTCAGCAATAGGCATATAGTGCGTTTCATACCTTGTGTATATATAATACCTGTACGAGGGTTATTTTTTCAAACTGTGTAATTGTGTGAATATTCGTTGTTGAAAAGTCAAACCATACACAATAGGTGTACATTCAACAATCTGGAACCCCTGGGGTAAGCTCGGGGGGGGGGGGGGGGTGGGGGTAGGGTCCCGGGGGGGGGGGCAAATTTATGATACTGCTGCCTGTGACTTAGTTAATCAAAATATAAACTTTTTAATAGAGCTTATGACGTGTACCAAATACGTTTATCAAGACAGGAAATTTTCCAACTGAGTTTATCAATTAATTCACTTTGCCGAAAAGAACTTATGACGAAAACGTGTTAAATGAACTGAGCTGATCAAAACAGTAATTTACCACCTGAGCTTTTCAAGACTATTCTCTTACCCAAATGAGCTTATCAAAGGAAAACTCCAATAAAGTGCTACTCATTCAATCACATGCATGTCCGTATCTCGGCCTCTCTGTTCATGTATGCATGTCCGTCTCTCGGTCTCTCTGTTAATGTATGCATGTCCGTCTCTCGATCTCTCTGTTCAGGTATGCATGTCCGTCTCTTGGTCTCTCTGTTCATGTATGCATGTCTTTCTCTCGGTCTCTCTGTTCAGGTATGCATGTCCGTCTCTCGGTCTCTCAGTTCACGTATGCATGTCGATCTCTCGGTCTCTGTTCATGTATGCATGTCCGTCTCTCTGTCTCTCAGTTCACGTATGAATGTCGGTCTCTCGGTCTCTGTTCATGTATGCATGTCCGTCTCTCGGTCTCTCTGTTCATGTATACATGTCCGTCTCTCGATCACTCTGTTCATGTACGCATGTCCGTCTCTCTGTCTCTCAGTTCACGTATGCATGTCGGTCTCTCGGTCTCTGTTCATGTATGCATGTCCGTCTCTCTGTCTCTCAGTTCACGTATGCATGTCGGTCTCTCGGTCTCTGTTCATGTATGCATGTCCGTCTCTCGATCTCTTTGTGTATGTATGCATGTCCGTCTCTCGATCTCTCTGTTCATGTATGCATGTCCGTCTCTCGATTTCTTTGTTTATGCATGCATGTCCGTCTCTTGATCTCTTTGTGTGTGTATGCATGTCCGTCTCTCTGTCTCTCAGTTCACGTATGCATGTCGGTCTCTCGGTCTCTGTTCATGTATGCATGTCCGTCTCTCGATCTCTTTGTGTACGTATGCATGTCCGTCTCTCGATCTCTTTGTTTATGCATGCATGTTCGTCTCTCGATCTCTTTGTGTATGTATGCATGTCCGTCTCTCAATCTCTGTATTTATGCATGCATGTCCGTCTCTCGATCTCTTTGTTTATGTTTGCACGTCCGTCTCTCGAGCTCTTTGTTTATGTATGCATATCCGTCTCTCAATCTCGTTGTATATGCATGCATGTCCGTCTCTCGATTTTTTTTTTATGCTTGCATGTATGTCTCTAGATCTCTTTGTTTATGCAGGCATGTCCGTCTCTCGATCTCTTTGTTTATTTATGCATGTCCGTCTCTCGATCTCTTTGCTTATGCATGCATGTCCGTCTCTCAATCCCTTTGTTTATGCATGCATGTCCGTCTCTCGATCTCTTTGTTTATGTATGCCTGTCCGTCTCTCGATCTCTTTGTTTATGCATGCATGTCCGTCTCTCGATCTATTTGTTTATGCTTGCATGTTCGTCTCTCAATCTCTTTGTTTATGTATGCATGTTCGTCTCTCGATTTCTTTGATTATATATGCATGTCTGTCTCTCGGTCTATTTGTTGCATGCCCGTCTCTCTGTCTTAGACGTCTCTCAGTCTGAAAACACGTTTCGGTTTGCTCATAAATTACTCTGGTAGAATACTAAGTGCGCAGTGCAATCAAATATGTGATTTCGCTGTCTTTTACAGCCGTCGTCAAAGCCATCCATTAAATTATATCTCCAAACGCTTTTACGGTGGTCGTAATCCTCGGTCTTTATCGTTCAGTTATTGCCAGTTTTATATCGGCATTCTGTTCTGACTTAAAGAATCCGACGATATTTCAGCAGCAAATTGGATATATAGTGATAAGCTACAAATAAAATAGTCATGATTTAGAATAACATTCGAAATTTTGTTGTTTAAATATGAAAAACTATATATTCCGTTGTTTAAGATCTTTCAGATAGTTTTTATTTCCTGTTTGGGATTACGCTGATTAACTTGAAACTTACGTATTGTTTTAAGTAACGTTTCCTTCACATGAAAAACAATGTATCATGTTCATCCAAAACGCACAAGTACGTATTTTCGTGATTTTGAGTTGGTAATTGCGTTTTAAATTACATATGTTCTTTTGAAAACAAACCTCGATAATTTTGTAATAATTCAAATTGACATAATTTCATATATTGGTCATGAAAGGATTTGTCGGTGAAATTAGAATGTCAACGACTGAATACATGCTATTTAAAGTATGCTTTATAGGCCTTTATAATGCCATCTCGTTTTCCCGGGAATATAGTGCGACTCACACAAACAAGATAACATATGTAGATCTACATGTTTTTACATTTGTGTTCACAAGATAACAAAGGCACTAAAATTTATGTTCCCCGATGCTATGTCAAACTGCATTTGAAATTATTTGATTTATTGCGTCTGAACATCAGTAAGGAATATAAACGTCATGGACGTGCGTGTTTGACAACAACAAACCACACGATTTCTTCACGTTATATCGTTGAGCGTGGCTATTTATTTGATATGGATGCCATGTGCAAGACGTATTTTGCTGTAAAACTCATATATTTGTCACGTATCGCTTAAATGTCATATATATTCCGCATCGTCAAGTATCATTTTGGTTTATCCAGTTGGATCATTTCTCAGAGTCGGAACTGTTTTGTATTTTCAATAATAATACTGTACATCATGTTAAGTACATAACGTACAGAAATATAGCTCATACTGCAATTAATTATTACTACTAACACGTTCGTAAATCACATGCTAATCAAATTAAATCAATTAAATGATATGGAGAAAATATCATTAATATCACTGAAATCATTTAAATTGCCTGGTCGTGCATTGCAATATCATCCAGTGATGTCGAATATTGATGCATTGCTTTTCGTTTTGTTTTAACGTGTTTCTTTTTTTTTGTAAATGCAAACATGTCAAACTGACTTCAAAATGGTGTTATTTACGATCACGTTGTTGCGTTATTGACAATTACACGTCACATGCTAAAACCATCGTGTGAAAAAGTGATTTATTTGCATAGAACTTAGATGTGTTGATGAAATTCGATTATACAAAAAAATCAATGGTCGCATGTTTCAATCATGGTAGTGCTTTGCCGTGTTAACTTGCTTTTTTTGCATATATATACTGGTAGACTTTCGTGATATTTTTTTATCCGTAAATGAATGGTGTGTATGGGAATCTGTCTGTATGTTTGTCTATCTCTTACGCTTTCGGTATGCGTTTATGGCTGTCGATATGTATGTGTGTCGTTTCGTTGGTCTTTCTATCTCATTGTACAGACAAAAGAACAAGGGAAAGTCATCCTTATCAAGTATTTTATGTGACAGCGGCGTGTGGCAATGTTTAGCGCCATCAGCTGTAGCTCTATTTTAAACGAATAGAGTATGTACTTCTGCAAGTGCATATATTTTCATAGCGTGAAATTTTATATATAAACATACACACACACACAAGAATATCGCAATTCCACAAGAATCGCGGGTTATTTATGAGAGGCCGATGATATTGATAGAAATACGTGTATTGCACTGCATTTGCGTGTTTTAACCAGTCATTGTCATGCGCTAATGTTTAATCAATTTTTCAGTGAAGAGATATCTTGAAAGTTTAAACGTTCCCCGAGAATTTCGCGAACATACGAAACATACCTATATAGTTGCGATTCCAGTGCCATGCCATAAAATGATTTTATAGAAGGAAATTCTGCTTTTTTGGAAGGCAATATATATCCGACGTCCGATTATAATCCTTTCGGCGGACTACTTTTCCAGTATGGTTAATTGTTTTATGAAAACAAGACCAGAATAATGTAATAATTATATTGAACATATTGTAATGCCAGTCCCTTTTGTACCCGTCAAATAAACACGTAAACGACAAGTACATGCAACAACAAAATACATAAACAATTGGCATGGTAAGTTTGTCTAAAGAAACTATCTAAGTCATGTCGTTTTCGTAAATATTCACCGTTCTCATTACTTTAACAATACTACACTGTTTATTTTAATATTATTTGCAGACATCGAAGAGCTAATACCAACGGAGAACAATCAACATTTCACTTCCTTTGATGTAACGTGTAATGGTCTTTCCAAATATGAAACTTTGTTTATTGTAAATTACAGGAATCCAAGAGCGAGTTTCACACGGAGGAATCGGAGGAACTGTCGACCATCGAGCAGGCTCAGGATCATGGGGCTCGAATACAGCGCACTCAGCCAGACTTTGTCATCCTACACTATAGGTAAGCAAAGCATTCGTTCTCGTATACATCGCACTCTGCCTGACTGGCCATCATGTATTATATGTAGGCGTCTGCGGGGTCTAAATGGTCATCATTAAATATATGTAGGCAGACCGTGAGACTCGAATACAACAAATTCAGCCAGTCTGTGTAACCTGCGTCACAGGTAAGCAAAGCATTCCTTCTCATATACATCTCAATCAGCATGTATGAACATCATGTAACATGAGTAGGCAGGCTTTATGACTCGAATACAGCGCACTCAGCACTGTAGGTGAGTAGACATCTTGGAATCGATAATACCGCACTCATCCTGAACTAAGGAAGGTAGAGCATTTGTGTTTGTATACATCGCATCGAACTAGTCTCCCATCCTGCAATATAGATTGGCAAAGGATTGGTTCTCGTAAACATGGCACTCAGCCTGAATCGTCACGCAGACCATGTGATTCGTACGCAGTGCACTCGGCCAGACTTTGTCATCCTGCACTTAGGTAGACATCAGAGACCCGTATAAATTGCTCTCAGCAATTCACCCCACACTAAAGGTAGCCATAACATTAATTCTCGTATACATCGCAATCGAATATACATACTTATTCTGTATTAAAGGACAGAAGAATATCGCTCTCCTGTACAGAGCATCCAGCCTCATTGTTAAATAACCTGACTAATTTAAACTACTGATGGTGCTATACACACGGCGGTGTTCAGACCATTCACCGTAACAGGTTCTTAATGATGGTCATTTCGTTTTGCAAATTTGAAATAAGAATTACGAGGTTAATTAGCATTCCGTTTTATCAGTTTCGGACAAGATTATACATGTACAACATAATTTTTGCAAATACTGTGCCTCAAGTAAACGATATCTTGTAGGTTTATCTCACAATATAGCTACACGTGTAAGTAAATGTAATTGTACACATATTTTAACAACTTTCCATTTTAGTCCATTTAAAGCAGTTTGGGACTGGGTGATACTTATCCTCGTCCTCTACACAGCTGTGTTCACGCCATACCAAACGGCGTTTCTCCTCAACGAAGACGAATCAACGATGCGACTCAACCGAAATGCCGCCACAAGGTCCCAGACTTCCGACACCACCAAAGCTAGTCCTCTTGTAATAATCGATCTCATCGTTGATCTGATGTTTATCCTCGACATCCTCATCAACTTTCGCACGTCTTATCTTCACAACGGAGAGGTCATCATGGACCAAAAGAAGATTGCAATTAATTACGTGAAGGGGTGGTTTCTTATAGATACCGTCGCCGCTATACCTTTTGATCTGCTACTGTTTGGGTCAGGAACTAGTGACGTAAGTTAGATTCTTAATATTTCCGTAGATGGTATGTTTCTTCTACTAACATGCTCCGTCATATTGTTGGCTTTATTTTAAACATAAATTAACTAGTTGGCCGTTTGATTTAATTAATTGTGATAGTTGTTAACGGTGTCTTCATACTGTTTTAGAGTTTATGTAATTGTGGCATAACGAATCTGTTTTGATTGTTTGGGATTTTTCGCCGTTGTTATTAGTCAATATAATACTAAGCTGGATTATCAGTATAAAGTGAATATAATTATTTAAGTAATAGTCAGTTTTCTTATTTGAATTGGAGGTAAGGTGACACTATAGTTTTAACTATGTCATAATCAATCAATTTAAGAAATGTGGCCTTGTCGTAAATATATTCAGCGATCCTCAGATTTGCTATGTCTCTCCACCAAATCACCTAGCGCAAGACGTACCCTTTGGATAAAACAATTTATTCCTACCGGCGCAAATATATATTTCTAAAGGCTGAAATGTTCTTAGATTAATCTTATTTTGTATTATTTTGTTCTTATCTATAAGCTGTTGTAAGTTCCAGAAATAATTGTATTGCTTTATATTGCCTAAAGGTCATTCCGATAGGGTCGTTATTGAGCGTTTCATATGTGCCCTGTTTCATTTAGGCAATTTTTTTATTTATTTTCTTAGTTATTTCTGAAATTAATTGCAATATTACGTCATGGTTTATAACTTTAGGTCACGCATTCCGATCGTTTATTGTCCCCTACCGGTGAAAGCGGAGGGGACTTATGGTTTGCACTCCGTCTGTCTGTCAGGCAGTCCGTCGCACTTTTCTGGATCCTGCGTTATCTTTAAAAGTTCTTCATTTTTTTTAAAGAAAATTGGACATAGATGGATGGCAATATGGAGACATGCACGTCATTTCATTTTGTTCCTATGTCAAGAATTTTGGTTGCCATGGCAACACATATATACATAATAATTTTTCTGACAATGGTGGAGTTTCGCCGGTAGGGGATCATATTGCTTGGCAATCTCTTGTTCGAAATACTTCTTCATGTTTGCGAGTCTACCAATGTATATAAAGAATAAATGCATTAATTTCATGACTTTAACTGTCTGTAAACGATATCCAATCAAATTAGTTTCAATATGCCAACTGAAGTGCGATTGCTCTTCGAAATATTTTCCTTTTGTTCGATATAAAAATGCTTTATTGTTGTCCCCTACCGGTATCACCGGAGGGGATTAATGGTTTGCGCTCTGTGCGTCTGTCTGAGAGTCTGTCACAATTTTCTGGAACCTGCGATAGCTTTAAAAGTTCCTCATATTTATCATGAAATTGATAGATGGCAATATGGACATTATGCACGTCATCTCATTTTGTTCCTACGTCAAACATTCTGCTTGTTTTGGCAACAAATAATAAATAAGAAATTATGACAATTATGGAGCCGGTAGGGAAATATATTGCTTGGCAATAGTCTTGTTACCTTTAGTTCAATGTTTATCCTACATCATTTCGATTGTTTTGCGGAAAACTCGAAATTATTGTTTAAAGTCTATGCGTAAATGGGCAAATGAGAAACAACACCTGTCTTTAGTGTACGCTGACAACAAGCGATTTACATAGCAAAGTCTACAAACCTTTTCGATGGAGATCAATGTTTAGACATAAATCTGTTTCTACTTACTTATTATGTGTATAACTTTTTAGTCCAGAATTTTTGTTTTGAAGTCCTTTTGTATGGGTTCTTGGTGTCATTAATGGTCATGTCATTGGGAGCATTCACAGAATATTCAGATACAAACATCCGAGACAGTCTAGCATCGCTCCGAAAAAACTGAGCGTATAACTGTAAGGTCCGCAGGGGCCAATCTGGGACGGCAATTTCCGCGTTTATTGGGTTTTCGCTTGGAGAGACTTCCATTATAAAACAAATTCCATGAAAGCAGAAAGTGTCGTCCCTGATAAGCTTGTTCGGACAGCACGTGCTTATCTGGGATGATATTTTACGCAGATGCATTCAGAGCGAGTTTCATGTGGCTCAAATACTCGTCAACAGCATGTTTAATTACATAACAATAAGCTGAATATGCTCATGTTGTTCGTTATTGCAATTAACGGGAATATTGATTAAGTGAATATAGCAATAAGCGGGTTATTAAGTTGATTTAAATTAATTTTGTAAGGAGTTAAACATGCCAATAATCATAATATTTTACATTGTGGCATTTTCAGACTATTTTCTTTATAAAATCTCAGGAAATTAATATTTTTTGAAAAGCGGTTTTCTTGAGTATCGAACTAATGAATCGATACTCCCAATTACATCAAAAGGTTGGCATGTTGTATGAAGGTTGACATTCTTTGCTGTGGGAAACAGCGTATTTTATTCAAGACTTGTACATAGTACATCGTCTAAACACATAAATTAACAAAGAATAACATGTATTAACATGAGTACACTTTTATGTAATGTTTGTTGAGACAAAAATAAAAATTGTGAAAGGAAATAATGCCCAATGTTTTTCTTATTAGCTTGAGTATGGACTACTTGTTTAATTCAAATTAATTCACACTACGAAGCGCTGGTTAAAATATCGATATGCAGTAACTGTTACCTTTAATGATTAACGCAAGCAACTTCAATAGAAAATACATTTATAAGTCAATAATAACCCATTAAGTGCTATGCTAAAAACACCTTATTAACTGCGAACTAGCGCTTGGTGTTATATTTATTTCGATAAGATTATTTCGTATATATTGCAATAATGAAAAGCCAGAGACAGTATCAGCGAACAGATTATTGTTAACCCACGATAGCCTTTCATTTAAGGCACGTGACAGAAAATCTATACAAGAAAGAACGAAAAATACTACGCGACGTAAAATAAAAACATGTCTAAAAGTGGGATCACCGCCGTTGAAAGGTCAATGCAAAGCATTGGGTTTTTAATCAACTATACCAAACGTTTTCACGTTACTATTCAGCATAAAAAAACAATTCCATGAATATATAAATAACATGAAAGTCACCTACAGTTTACAGATGGAATACACAATTACATACTACCAGCACTTATAACCTTCAGTGAAAAAAAATGTCTCCTAGTACATGCACGACTTCAGCTTTTGTTGTATTGAAAGGTAAAGATTGATCTCAATGAGTGAGCAATTAAATTATTGTTCAAGCTTTTAAAAGAATGGTTGTTTTGAGTCTTTGTTAGAAACATATATTTTTGCATTTGTGTGTGTCTGCCAAGCTTTGATATGTTAAGAAATCAATAAGATTATCCTGGTATGTCATTGAATTTGCTGTTTTATTTCTAGATTAATTACAGCAAACAAAACCGGTCGTCATCGATAACGATTACTTAATAAGTATGTAATTCTCGATTACCGCATTAAATTTGTATTCGTTTTGCATTTAAACATACTTGTAAAGAGCATATTTTTGCGAAATCGTTCAAAAGGCAAAGAAACCTTCATCTTAAATTCTTGCATGCAATCTACATGTATACCGTTTGATGGGTGATTTTCGTTATTACCCTATGAGCCAGGAAACTCTAGTACACGGCTTAAGGAATCCATTTAATTTCCGGAGGATGTCTATGTTTCTTTGTTTTACTGACCACTTTGCATTTATATCAAATATCATACGAAAAGACCACCGAGACGTTTGCTAAGATCATACAATAAATATATCGAAAAACAAATTGATTTTTGTTATTTGTTGTCATGAAAAGGTAATGAAACTCCGCTAAAATATTACCAACAATGTTCAATAATTAACAGTTAATTATAAAGTGTGAACCATGGTTATGGATATAGATGACAAATAACTGTTTTCCTTTTGTAAACCATAGCACGCCCCTATACTATGTTAACAACAAGGTCAAATAAGCATTTAATACTTAAATGTTTTAAAACGACGAAAACTATATTGAAACGCTTATTATGTTTAAACTAATTTCACTTTCATGATTGGCTTGAAGTAAAAACTGAAATCATACCATTGAATAATTAATTGCTGTAAACAAAAAAAATACTGGAATGTCATATTTTAATAGCAGCAAAGTGTTGAATTCTTATTTGCATGTTCTTTTTGATATCTTTTCTAATCACCCAAAATAAAAAATGAATACTGTCTTGCTGTTTTGAAATGGAGAATAGTACATTTTTAAACGCTTATTATTTGAATATACTTTCTTAACCTTTGGAAACAACTTGACCTATCTTAACGTTGAATTTTAATTGTGTTTTATTATTTGTGTATGAACGAGAATATCCACATTTTCATTGAATCGCAATATATACAATAATAATATAAAATGAGAACAATGGTATCCATCAACAACCATAACATGTGCAATCATGGCAAAGCCAACCATTGAATAATAAATTGTTTCTTGAAACTAAAGAAAGCTGCATTTGATATTGCCTCTGATAGTGTTATACTGTTTCAGTTGTCTTGTGTTGTCCCAAAAGAACCTTTGATATCTCGTTTAAATTATGTTTACAGCCGGGTCGCTTAATCAATGTCCACGATTCGCATTGCGACTGAATCAATGTAAACGTTATCCAGTATATGAATGAAAGTGTTGTCCATCTTCAAACAGTGTACTCTATGTCATTTGTGTTGATTTAAAAGCATACGAAATATTGTCGCAGTGAAATTACGTGCGTGGCGTTATGAACGTGTACAAACGCTCCACGAGAGGTATGCAATTCGATGCTGGTGATGGTTGACATCTTATTTCTATTTTAACTTGATAAGTAGTGCTAAGAACAAAAATATTTACTGTTTTCGTTCATACAGAATAAATATCCATGCTGCAGTGTATACACTTTACGCAAGTTACATCTTCATATGCATGTTGAAGTTACTAAACAGTGTACTACTACACGTTTTGAAGTAACGTCGAATATTTAAGACGGCGGTTGATAGTCACAAAGGTAGATGCTATATATCTTTACATAAATTTGTTTTTCTTTTTTAATATCACAGTTGATATAAATAGCTTCAAACATTATGAAATTGTATACTTAATTTATTCTATCTCATGCAGCTTTATGTTATTTATAAACTGTTGGATAACTATTCCTCTTGATAATAGTGGCTTCTGTTTATTTATTGGCCCATTCTTTAACAATATGTCAGATGTTTTCGCCTTAATATTAAGTGTCCCCCCCCCCCCCCCCGGAATTGCCTTTGACATTAATTTCATGAAGTGGCATCTTATTGTGATGAACTAATCGATGCGTCTTTGCATCACAAATAGCAATCATATTGATAAACTTTCCAATAAAAGTTCGAGTTGGCGCATGTTTTAACGTTTTTAGAGTGTGTTCATTAAAAAGACTCAAAATTAAATAGTGCGTCTCTTGTTTAATGTATGTACATCGAAAATGCTTTAAAACATTAAGACGCATCTAAAGGATTAGTGTATTATAATCGTTGTGAAGCTGGAATTAAACAATAATGAACGACGGTGTGTATTTCCTAATATGCTGACATTTCCAGCTCACACTATCGCCATACTAAATAGTAATGTTTAAGTTTATGAACACACCATGGTCTAAAGTTTAGACGAATTAAGCCTTCAATCATTTTTACGACATTTTTTTATTTTAAAACAAAAAAAATAATATTAGAATTGCATATTAAAGTGACCCGTTAAAACTCTTAGCCATTCTACTGTGGATTTCCCTAACATCTACACTTAAAGCAAACGCAAGGTTCATTAATATCCGGTAATTGGTCTTCAGCAATCTCTTTCACTTAGATTACATCTACTTTCAATTTAATTATCCGTTTTATGTCTTTGGAAGAATATGAGAGACTGATAAATTGGCTTTAAATACACGATTTGTCAGTGCACGATTTGATACTGCAAACGAATTACTTTTATCGGTTTATTCTGTCACGGAAAGTTTGAGATCTGCGCACTAGAATTTAATTTACTTAAGCACTTAATGTTCAGGTCTAATTGCAATAAGTAAGATGTGTTAATTTTGCATTTTGCAAAATATTTGTGTACATTGTTTTATGTACCGCTTTAGGGCGCTACGTTTTCAAATAAAAGTGATAATATAATCAAAACAGACTGACTCTTAATTACTTTCTGTTTTCCTAACGTGTTTATACAAATTTTATCTATTTATCCTTACAGTATGTCTTGCTGAAGACGTAGAATCCCGTTGCAAAATCACAGCTGTATTTACACCTTGATTCAAACAGCTGTCAAAATATAATGGCGTCATTTGTTTAATTCGCTCAGCCATTGCATTGTTTTCATGCATAGGCAGAACATTTGAGAAAAATATACTAAAATAATTAATGCGTGTCGATAAGATATGTACGTTATTTTACGATACAGCAATGTCTTAACGACGTATCAAGGCTCGTTGTAAATGTGGTCGTCTGAGTATCGCAAAATAAACACATTTAATTACCAATTAGCGGTTATTTGTTTATAATAAACAGGATGTTATAAAAGAGAAACCGAACGATCTACATATCTGTATTACAATCTTTGCTGCTCAGGGTTATTCTTTTCTTATTTCGTGTATATGCTGACACACAAAAAATCAATATGTATTGCCGATCAAAGATCAATCAATATGTGTATGTTTGCTTTGCTCCCTATTTGGCATTGATACTCTTTGTAAACCATTCCAATATAATTTCCTTTCCACAGATATGGATCTTCAAATTCATTAAACGATCAATGATATCATAGTTTTTCATGCAACTCAGGTCGACCGAAAATGTTTCAATGCAGTTTACCAGGACAACAGCTGAATGTGGAAGTTACTGGACATTTATTGTACCATTTCGTTTGTAAGACATGGATTGTCTTTAGTGTATTGATGTTTAAACGCGCTTGATGCGAATGCAATATATATATATATATATATATGTTCGCGTGATACATACGTGGGTGTAAGTGTCCACTTACCTGATTTATCCAACTGTATTAACAGGTATGCCTTATGCGAAAATGTATCTTTAAAGATTGCTTTACATGTGTGAATTTTATTATAGACCCATCTGTATCTCAAATATAAAACACTTTTTTACGTGCTTTCTGTGCATTGTTTTGTTGATATGTACCCTAAGTAATAACAAATGTCAGGTTTTATTGTGTTTTGACATTTCGATTAGAAAGTGATGTAATATTTAAATATTGATCTGAAACAATTGCAGTGACATTTCAATATCTTGTTGTTTTCTATCAAACAATCTATGGTCTTTTGATTTATACAGTAAGTGTATGAAGACATATCAACACAGTTCAGTATCCGTTGAATGATATTTTGTGATTTTCCCTCTCTATTCAAAACCTTATCGACCTCAAACATGCTATACATTCTATCCGCTTCTATTGGATTATCATTTCCTTGATGAACAAATTCGAAAGCATAATACTCATGTATTCAGGTCGATGGAAGTTTAGATATTGCAAGAGCTCCAAAAATCAGCGATTTTATTCAATTGATCATTTTCTGTCTCGTGTACGTGTAACATATCATTGAAAGATGCCTTTTGCTTCTATGCATGTGATCTGATCTATATTGCATTTCTATTTAGGATCAATGTGTTTATGAATTTACAGTACACAGTCATTAACCGCAAATGTTTAAAATTTGACATAGTATCAAGAGGATCAATTACATAGTTATATAACACAGTTTGTTGTTATTGCTTTACACAGTTTTTACTGGTACCCGTGTAAAATCATATTACCCAGCTTATTTAAATCATAATGTGTCTGTCTTTTTAATGGTAAGATTATGTTTCTTTGGTTCGCATCCTACGAGTGAACCCTTAATTGAACATTACATTAAAAAGTTTGAAAAGCTGGTGATGCATGATTAGATGAATGACCACTTGATGTATGTGATGGTTTCACATGCACTGGGTCCCGTCGTGCTATATGCATCATCGCAATCTGGTCAGGAGGTATTCTGCCAGCTGTAAAGTTTAGAAATAGTTCGCGGTGTCATGAGCTGTCGTTATGACAATTTATCGGGGTATACGTAAGCAGAGACATATATGAAACTACACTGATCGGATATGTCCTTAGACTCATTTTTGCACAAGGCTGGTCAATTCTTCACTGCTCTCTTTCGCCAACAGTCTTGCTATACTATCAGCTTCTTATGTTTTATATCCAAGAATACACGTTTAACTACATATTAAAATACCAAAAAACCGTGTGTGGTTTCAAATCGTTGAAAATAAGTTAAATAAATCTTGTGCAAACATCCGGTTCGAGCGCTTATGAGTTCATAAGTACATGTATACATGCTTTTCGGTGACGCCAGTTTCATCCATGTGTGTTTTGGTTTGTCGTGTCTACTTTTGGTCAATTGACTTTAAAACCAAAAAGCTTCAAAAATTCATGAACTGAAATATATTTAATAGAGTTCGTTTTGCTGTTTTGATTATTCTATTTGTAGCTATTTTCCTTAAAATAAAATAAAAAACTGTACAGTAATATGAGAGTGGCTTAGTGATGTTTTATTTGTTTGACATCACATACATTTTCATCAAATCTATTTTAAGTGGATGTTACTTTAAATAACTTTTGACAGCTAAATTAACATGCTCATGTATTCGGAGCACAGGTATTTCGATGTTATGGATTCTTTAATCTGCAGATAGTATTTAAAAAAAACTGTTGTTTTTTTCTCGTTTTGTCTTATTTTTAACCCTTGATATAGCGGGTATTCTGAAAACAGCCCGATGGCTTAAGTTAAAGCGACTTATACTTTAGGCTTATTTACAATGTAATAATGTAACGTCAGAAAACTATGTTACTTTACCTTCTTTCAGACTATGACTATAGCGGGTATTCTGAAAACAGCCCGGTTGCTAAGGTTACTGCGTGTGATTCGGAGGATCGAACAGTTTGCAGAGTATGGAGCAGCCGTGCTGCTACTGCTGATGGTTACATTCTCACTGGTCGGCCACTGGCTGGCATGCGCATTCTATGCCATCGCTTACTGGGAGCGTCCGCATCTAGACGGCAATATAGGTGAGTTGCCAATATTTTTCATTATATACATATATATATTTAAGACTAATAAGTGAGAGGCCAAAATTATTCATAGTCTAAAACTATACGGTTCGAGTTAAGCGTCCCGTGTTAAACATTCTTTGTTAGCCTATTTACTTCAGCTTGATTGGCTAAAAAACTAACGACAAGCTCAGACACTCTGATTTGTGAAATCATGAGAATGCATCCAGAGAAGGGATTGAACCGGTGTCTCTTAAGCGCTAGGCGGAAACTATAACCCTTACGTCTTCGCGACCGTGCAAAAGTTACACAGCTTCACCCACGGTATAAATCGTTCTTTAAATTGAATCGATGAATAATCTTATATTATACTTCAAAACCAGGTTTCACATTACAAGTCGGTTCGTTACATTTGAATGCAAAAATAACGACTCGTACTGGCGTTCAGTTAGTGATATATTTTGTTATTATTATTTGTAAATAGTATTGCCTATGTGTAGCTTCTTCTTCAACACACTACAATATATTGTGCGTCAGCAAAAAAGATTATCGATCCCTTTAACGGACATTTTCTCTTTTTTAATGCACGTTGGTTGCACCAAGTGGCCAACAATCGAAACGAATCTTCCGTTAGTCAAGTATTTGCCAAATCAACAAACCTTGTTTACGTTAAAGCAATCTTTCAATAACTTTTAAATAATTGCAATTCACCCTATTTACCACCATGTGGGTTGAATAGCGTCGCACGTTAAGGTTGCAAACCTTTTCTTGAAACATTTCGAGCAGCGGCCCGAGCATCAAGAACATGTTTCTACTATTAAGAACTATTCAATATTCTAGGATTCGCTTGTTTGTCATAGGTTGGTTGGATCATTTGGCACAGCAACTCAACGAACCGTTCATAGTGAACGTCACAAGTAGCGGCCCGAGCATTAAGACCAAGTATATCACCGCGCTCTACTTTACCTTCACCTCGCTGACCAGTATTGGCTTCGGCAACATCTCTCCCAACACTAACGCTGAGAAGATATTCTCCATATTCGCCATGCTTCTTGGATGTAGGTATATTTATTGTATAAATTAGTTAGGCATTTATATTATGTGTATGGTCACAACCTATTTGTTTTGTTGTTTCCTTATGCGTAATTAATACTTTATTCTGCTTTGTAAGTGTTCATACTCAAGAAAAATAGCTAGAGTTTGTGCAATGATGATTTGACATGCGTCAACGTCCAGCTTGTATATTTGTCTTTTTATTTGTATAGTTAATCAGCTATGTCCCCTTAACAGTTTCTCACCATTCGCCAAGTTGCTCAGAAGTGGGGAACCCGTGTTTCTTTTCGTCGAAAACTAGTTTTTAAACCTAACTTCTAGTGCGGCGTGCGTTTGCATTTTCCTTAGCATTGGTTCCATCATATTTTTATCATGTGTGTATTATTACTTGTTTCTTACCAAATGGGCGAAACGGAATCATATTGCCATGTCTGTATAACAAACCTATTAGTATTAACACAAGAATTAAACCGAGTAAATTCAAAGCCACACCTAAATGATCATGTGTTCAAAACACTACTTTTTATAATCATATAAAAATCGTTATACACCAAGGGAGACATTAATCTTTAAAGGAACTGTTGAAAAATTACAGATATTAGGATTTTAACAAAGACATTGAAATACGATGTTAGCTTCGTAAATATTAGTCTTAGAAAAATAAATCGACTTGAGTGAGCACGAAAACTCTCAATTACGCGTCGTCATTCGCGATGTAGGCCATGCTTTGAAATCATTTTTAGATAAGGTGTCCTTATAATTATTAGTAGTTGTAGAAGTAGTTATAGTAGTCGTAGTAGTAGTAGTAGTAGTAGTAGTAGTAGTAGTAGTAGTAGTACTAGTAGTAGTAGTAGTAGTAGTAGTAGTAGTAGTAGTAGTAGAAGTAGTAGTAGTAGTAGTAGTAGTAGTAGTAGTAGTAGTACTAGTAGTAGTAGTAGTAGTAGTAGTAGTAGTAGTAGTAGTAGTAGTAGTAGTAGTAGTAGTAGTAGTAATAGTAATAGTAGTAGTAGTAGTAGTAGTAGTAGTAGTAGTAGTAGTAGTAGTAGTAGTAGTAGTAGTAGTAGTAGTAGTAGTAGAAGTAGTAGTAGTAGTAGGAGTAGTAGTAATAGTAGTAGTAGAAGTAGTAGTAGTAGTAGTAGAATTAGTAGAAGTAGTAGTAGTAGTAGTAGTAGTAGTAGTAATAGTAGTAGTAGTAGTAGTAGTAGTAGTAGTAGTAGTAGTAGTAGTAGTAGTAGTAGTAGAAGAAGTAGTAGTAGTAGTAGTATTAGTAGAAGTAGTAATAGTAGTAGTAGTAGTAGTAGTAGTAGTAGTAGTAGTAGTAGTAGTAGTAGTAGTAGTAATAGTAGTAGTAGTATATTTATTATTATTATTATTATTATTATTATTGTTATTATTCAAGATATAAAATATATATAAAGCTTTTTGTTTTTTATGTTTAAAACGTACATAAAAAACGTTATGAATTGAATAACTGTACTGTTCCGATCGTATTTGAATAAAATAATTACATATTTAGTTTTGCAGCATAAAATGCAGTTTTAACAAAACATGACTTTTTTGTCTACGCAAATGTAGTGGTAAAACAGTTTCAGACACATGTCTCGTGTTTATTGCGTTCTCCCTAAGAGAAATGACTACATTAGGATGTCTGTAAAGATTGCCATCAATTTTGTTGCCACAGATGCGTCATTATGTTTTATACCAGTATTAATTGCCTAAAACCAAGAAGCAACAGTGCAGTGAGTTGATGACCGTACATTCCTTTGTACAGGCTCTATTTTATATGGCTTGAATAGTCTTTAAAACTGCTTTCCCATTTTATTGTATGTTTTGTTTTTGTATGTCGTTACAGGCGAACATCTATGTTTATCAAAGTGTGCTATTTTTATATATAGTCCAGTGAAATTAATGCAGCTTCATCGCCTGCTGATGGCTCTGCGGTTTCGTGTAGCTGAAATGTTTATTTTGTTTTACACCGGCTCTGTAGGAAGTGTGATTTTAAACTTACTTGTTTAAAGGTTATTATATTCAACAATACGATGCTTCCTTTTATCTTGAAGATAATAGTGAATTTTTGCAGCATCTGCTATCACCAGCGATTATAATTCATACTTTTTAGTAATAAATATCGTATTTTCAATACATTTAAGGGCTGTCGTATATAATAGCTCAGTATGATTCTTTAAGTCCTCCATGCATACTGCTAACAGATTTGCTTCCTTATGGTATGCGCCAAATTCAAGTTACAATTTCAAGAGTAAGTTACATTTTTGTATCAAAAGTTCGTTGGAAATTTATTGTTATTATATCATTATTATATTAAGTTCTTATCATCAAAACGGAGTGTGACAACGTAAGTAAAGCACTTTGATCGTTAACACCTATCCTTAAGTTGAATAAATAACAGTTTATTTCAATTGAATTATAATGATTATTTGAGTCGTGTTCTGAGAAAATTGGGAATAATGCATGTGCGTAAAGTGTCGTCCCAGATTAGCCTGTGCAGTCCGCACAGGCTAATCTGAGACGACACTTTACGCACATGCATTAAGCCCAGTTTTCTCAGTACACGACTTATTTATGTTCACCAGGGTAATCGACACTCTCAGTAAAAATGATTTTTTAAGGATAATATTTGTATTCTAAATTACAAACTGATATTATACTTTTGGAAAATAATTGCTTCATTTGTATTACTCCATCGGACAATATCACTGAGTACATTTTGAAGAAAATGTGTTTTTTATAAGTCTTATGTTCTGATTCAATGTTATAAAATCTGCTCGTTTCATTTCAAACGGCAAGTAATTCATGAATGAAAAGATGTATATAAAAAGAATGTTACCCTTTAATATCTTTTGTGGATTTCACATGTATTT
This sequence comes from Dreissena polymorpha, assembly GCF_020536995.1. Taxonomy (NCBI): domain Eukaryota; kingdom Metazoa; phylum Mollusca; class Bivalvia; order Myida; family Dreissenidae; genus Dreissena; species Dreissena polymorpha. The sequence goes on along the minus strand of NC_068356.1, from coordinate 128,359,363 downwards.
TTACCCAAGATTGATGAAAAATTAAAGATTTAAATAGTAATTTTTAAGATTCCATTTTTCAATTAGCATTCGTGACTTTATCTTTTACGTTTATCTGTTAATCGGGAACCCTCGGACAATTCCGCCATAACGGCGATCGTGTATTTGGTGGTAGGATATGTCTAGCGCATCTAGCCGGAAGATATTACACCGAAAATATAGTTCGCCTAAGTTCGGGTTACACACCACTGAATATGCACTAAATTAACCGATAATATAGTTATAAAAGGACCAATATCTCTGAGGAGGAGTATAATAGAATATTTTATTCATGTTATTATTAAACACTATTTGGCATTACAAACAAAATATTCAAATGTTAACTTAATCTTTTAGAAAGCCAATTAGTTGTTTCTTGAAGTGAAAACAACAACATTATTCAAACTTAGAAGAACCAGTACTTTTTAAATTACATTAATTACAACATTGCGGATTTTCTGCGACAGCGTAACAATGTTCAGTTTGGTAATATTAATTTATTAAGGCATAACTTTGCCCTTGGAGATGAACACAATTCAGAATGGCCGCTCAAAATAAGACATACTGTATTGGAAATGTTAAAACACAGCAGTGGTGTTGTTTAAATATATATTATTTTTCTTTAAAAAAATTAAGACACATATCACAGACATGCCCATGGTTTTGGGCCGGTACTGTTTAGCTAATCAACCAAAACACTAAATATGGTTGACCGTGCAGGCAACAATTGTAAAAAGTTAGTTTACAACCCTGACTGCCATTACTGATTTGAAGTAATTTAGCTGTAATATGTCTGGCAACATACTGTTATAAAGAAAAATAAAAAAAAAAAACACTAATATCCATATCAGTGTTAAGGCATTGCGAAATGGATATTGGTGTGAGAAGTAATAAGAACCATACACATTTCCATCACAGAACATCTGAGATCTACAATTACTGGATATATATGTTGAAAGTTAATATAAAGAAAGCAATACAGAAGAATATACACATGTAGTAATAAAGACAAAACAACCAGTTTATACTGTTAAGATATATGCAGTTGTTGGCAATAAGAGAACAATTACCATTCTAAACTTTGAATTTTGAAAGTGTTAATACATGTATGTAAATCAGAACATTAGAACTTTTTTTCAAGGTCACTTTGAGCTATATAAGTGCCCAAAGTTTTCACTCAGTAAATTTGTATAACAAACTTATATGCGCTAACAAACATGACATATTAAAACTCCTTTCAAGATCACATATCACCAGTAAGTATTTGAATGAGCCTGTTGGTAGATATAATGGATCAGCCCTGTTTTAGCCTTACGTGTAAATGGGTTATTCCAATACTCTGGAGACACCAATAACACCTATAAACCAATTAAGAATACAGTTTTTTATTCCCCCGGTAGGGTTGCATATAGTTTTTAAACTGTCCGTCAGTCCGTCTCTCTGTCAGTCTGTCCTTCCGTCCGAAAACTTTAACATTGCCCATAACTTTTGGAATATTGAAGATAGCAACTTGATATTTGGCATGCAGGTGTATCTCATGGAGCTGCATATTTTGAGTGGTGAAAGGTCAAGGTAATGCTACAAGGTCAGGGTTGGCATATTGACCGATCAATTGAGTATTGAGCGGGCCGGAAGTCAATACCCGGTTAAAACCGGTCAATTCTAGTCATTACTGGTTGATTGAAAATTATAGCATTTAAACATCACAAAGGGAAGCTATTCTATATTAAATCAATGATTATTCTGTAATTATATACATGAAAAGAGTTCCACTTGTACTTACGTACTCGAAAAAACTACCACGCATACACGATATTGTGAAAAAGCACCTACCTCTACTGCACGAGTCGAATAGAATGAAGGAAGTTTTTAATGAAATGCCTATTGTTGCATACAGACGAGACAAGAACATAGCAGATATATTAGTGCATGAAAAAACCAATCGTGCTATGACAAGGGAGGTCAATCCAGTAGAAAGATGCACCAAAAAGTGTGTAGTGTGTGACATGCTAACAAGGGGGTTGCACAACCGTGGAGGGGTGAGTGGAGTGACCATTAGCAAAAGGCAGACCTGTGAAGCATGTAACGTCATCTATGGAATAAACTGTATACAGTGTGGCAAAATAGTTTATGTGGGGGAGACATCACGCTCACTAAAAGAACGATTAAAGGAGCATGAGGCAGATACAAGGCACCACAGAAGCAAACCTGTTGCTGAGCATTTTAACTCCGGACAACATAGTGTAGAAGACATGGGAGTATGTGTTTTACAAAATATTAGAGACAATTCGGATTACTACCGCAAGATAAAAGAACTTAACTGGATTCAATTGTTAAAGACAGAAGTTCCAAATGGACTTAACACAAAAGCAGCTTCCGATTTAGTATGGCAGAATTATAGGCGATAGTGTAGGCCAATACGAGATTCGTGTAGACAGTTTAAGTAACGATAACTATTTTCAAAATGCATAATTCTCCAACAATAGTGCAAGCGAGCGTAAGTATGTGAGAGGGTGGATATGTATGTGTGTATATATGAGTATATGTGTGGGTGTGTATATATATATGTATATGTGTATGTATGTACACATGTAGGTGTTTATGTGTGTACCTGTAATTATATGTGCAAGTATATGAGTGAATATGTACAAGTGTGAAGGAATGCGTATATATGTGTGCATATGTATGAACACAATACATTAGAATTTAACTTCATTTAAAAGATTGGAATTAAAATTATTATAAATAATTAATTATTAATCATTTCAATTTGTTTAAATGTTGATAAATATAGTCAATAAGAATTAGTGTTGAGATATTATAGTAATAGTGCTGACTACAAAATAGGAATTTTGATTTTGTGAATATTATTTTTAGGTTGGTACAGTAAATATCTATATTATTATTATAGTAATTATTGTTATCATTAATATAGTTATTATTATTGATATAACAATATGATGTTATTGTAATACTTTTTATTATCAAATTCAATTTGTAAAATTACAATGAGGAATGAATTTCTGATCAAGTATAAGAACCATACAACGAAATGTCATGTATATTATGTATTTTGGCGCAATTGTATATCGCATGGTAAAGTACGACGTCATGACGTCATTTCCTGTCATATTTGACGTTGTAAAACATTTACTTTATTGGTGTATACGACAGTTATAACTATGTAGTGAATTCGTATTTGTAAACTTTGATAAAGCCCGTTTGGGCGAAATATTAATAAAAGAGTGTTTTTACTATGAAATATGTATATCTTTATCCCTACTGGATATAAAACTGAGTATTGACATTACACTCCTAAAAGATTTATGAGTATGAAGAACTACATAACATCGCACCAGAGTAAATTGCTACGTTACAAATCACATGCGGATTTCTTAAATAAGTGCCTCACGGAAGGAATAGTGCCGAATGGATTTAAATTACAATGGGAACCACAAATAGATATGGATCTGGAAACTCGAGAAAAATGTGCCAAAGTCAAGAAGGATGCGTCATTGCGGTTGATTACACTTACTGAAAAGGCTATTACAAGTAAGATAATAGAATTACAAAGCAACAATGTTGATATTCATAATGAAAACTCAAATCATTTACAAAGGAGTCTATATGAACGGAAACAAAACAAATTACAAAAGGCACGTATGCTTAATTTTGACATCAGAGACATTAATAACTCATTAGATGATTTCATTGTGAAAAATGTAGCAGGAGATGGGAATTGTTTTTACAGATGTATTGCTTTAGACATTTATGGATCTGTGGAGAAACATGCATGTATACGAGATAAGATAGTTGACCATATGCACAACAACACCAATCTGTATTCAGTATATATAGATGAGGACATCAACATTCATATAACAAATCAGAGTCATAAAGATGGCAGAATGTCTTCATGGGCTACAGAAGCAGAAATTTATGCAGCGGCTACGGTATATTCAGCTGTTGTACAGATCTACAACGTAACGAACGGTGTAACTCAAATTCTAAATTTCGAACCGGTTACAAAAAGTACAAAAATAAAGCGATATTTTTTCTTGAAAATGGAACATGGACATTTTGATTCATTAAGAGTGAAAAGTAAACAAAAAGTATCACATGACCGAATTGAAGATAAGTCTCAGTTTGACTGGTTCGATATGGAACAACTTCCCGAAAAGCCCCATGTCAAAACAGTATCGCATGATGAAATGGTACGAATTCCGAAACCATCTGAAGTGAAACATGCATGTTTTAAGGACAAAAAGAAGGTTATAAACAAAGACAATCCACACAAAGATACAGACAGAGACTTGGTAACAAAGGATCAGTTTTCAACAATCATAAACTTATCTTCCAGGGATTTAACATTTAATGAAAAAAATATTCTATCAAAAGGTTTAAAATTCATACCTACAACTAACAAATATGACATCACAAAACTGCAAAGCGATCTCTGTGAGTGGGAAAGACGCATGCGTCTTAAAGAGTATTTCCATGATAAACAAAATGATCAGGAGAAAGATAATATCAAACCATGGATGAAGAAAAAAAGTAGATTTACACCAACACCTGGGAGAGAAAAAAGTCTTGATACATATATTGACGCGGTAAAACGAGAGATACTATATGGACTTAAAGACAGAGTTCAGTCAAATATAAGTGACAAAGAATCAAAGGCCTTACAAAGCTTGCTGAATGATTCAAGTATAATCATTCGACCCGCAGACAAAGGATCAGGAGTTGTGGTCGTTAATACCGAGGACTATATCAAAAATCTGGAAGAAATGAATGAATGTGATTCTTATGAAAAAAACAATGGACAGTGTAAACATGAAGCAAGCAGGGCGGTTAAAAAGGTAGCAAATAAATTATAAAGAGACGGCCTTATTGACCAGGAACTGAAAGATTACTTAATACCAAAACACCCCCAAGAAGCAAAGTTAAAAGGAAATCCAAAAATCCATAAAAATAACAATCCATACCGGACAATAGTGAATGGCATTAGGACGGCCACAGAAAACATGGCAGAAGTTGCAGAGAAAGAGTTGAATGAGTTTGTAGAAACAACACCAAGTTATATTAAAGATACAACAGATTTTCTGACAAAACTGCAAGAAATCCCCAATGAAATTCCAGAAAATACAATGCTTTTCTGCTTTGATGTTATCAAACTTTATCCATCCATTCCTAAACAAAAAGGCTTAGAGGCATGTAGAGAAGCACTTGAAACTAGAACAGACAAAACCATCCCTTCAAAAGCAATAGAAGAAATGATAACCACCGTTCTTGACAACAATATTATAACATTCAATGGAACTGAGTATAAACAAAGAAAAGGAGTTGCCATAGGCTCAAAGTTGGGGAGGAATTTTGCATGTGCCTATATGCGTAAATGGGATGAAGAACTAATGAAGAATGAGTTCATACCAATCTTTTACAAAAGATACATCGACGATGGATTTGGATTTTGGACACATGGACTGGAAAAACTTAATGAGTTCCTTATGTTTGCAAACCAGATTGATGAAAGTATTCAAGTAGAAATGAGAGTTGGTGGGAAAGAAATAGAATTTCTGGATACTATCGTGAAGATAGAAGATAGGAAAGTAATAACATCTTTATACACAAAACCCTCAGACAAGCACATGTATTTAAACTACAAATCAAGCCATCCAAGAAAAACAAAAGAAGCCATTCCATATAGTCAAGCCATTAGACTGAAAAGAATCTGTTCTAAAGATACAGATTATCAGGTCCATAAGAAAAAATTAAAACACTATCTTCGTAGACGTGGCTATAGCGGAAAGATCATTGACAGGCAATTTGATCGAGCAGACAAGCTGGATAGGGATACTCTTTTGAAACCAAGTGAAGACAAGAAGAAAAACATGAAAAGAGTTCCACTTGTACTTACGTACTCGAAAAAACTACCACGCATACACGATATTGTGAAAAAGCACCTACCTCTACTGCACGAGTCGAATAGAATGAAGGAAGTTTTTAATGAAATGCCTATTGTTGCATACAGACGAGACAAGAACATAGCAGATATATTAGTGCATGAAAAAACCAATCGTGCTATGACAAGGGAGGTCAATCCAGTAGAAAGATGCACCAAAAAGTGTGTAGTGTGTGACATGCTAACAAGGGGGTTGCACAACCGTGGAGGGGTGAGTGGAGTGACCATTAGCAAAAGGCAGACCTGTGAAGCATGTAACGTCATCTATGGAATAAACTGTATACAGTGTGGCAAAATAGTTTATGTGGGGGAGACATCACGCTCACTAAAAGAACGATTAAAGGAGCATGAGGCAGATACAAGGCACCACAGAAGCAAACCTGTTGCTGAGCATTTTAACTCCGGACAACATAGTGTAGAAGACATGGGAGTATGTGTTTTACAAAATATTAGAGACAATTCGGATTACTACCGCAAGATAAAAGAACTTAACTGGATTCAATTGTTAAAGACAGAAGTCCCAAATGGACTTAACACAAAAGCAGCTTCCGATTTAGTATGGCAGAATTATAGGCGATAGTGTAGGCCAATACGAGATTCGTGTAGACAGTTTAAGTAACGATAACTATTTTCAAAATGCATAATTCTCCAACAATAGTGCATGCGAGCGTAAGTATGTGAGAGGGTGGATATGTATGTGTGTATATATGAGTATATGTGTGGGTGTGTATATATATATGTATATGTGTATGTATGTACACATGTAGGTGTTTATTTGTGTACCTGTAATTATATGTGCAAGTATATGAGTGAATATGTACAAGTGTGAAGGCATGCGTATATATGTGTGCATATGTATGAACACAATACATTAGAATTTAACTTCATTTAAAAGATTGGAATTAAAATTATTATAAATAATTAATTATTAATCATTTCAATTTGTTTAAATGTTGATAAATATAGTCAATAAGAATTAGTGTTGAGATATTATAGTAATAGTGCTGACTACAAAATAGGAATTTTGATTTTGTGAATATTATTTTTAGGTTGGTACAGTAAATATCTATATTATTATTATAGTAATTATTGTTATCATTAATATAGTTATTATTATTGATATAACAATATGATGTTATTGTAATACTTTTTATTATCAAATTCAATTTGTAAAATTACAATGAGGAATGAATTTCTGATCAAGTATAAGAACCATACAACGAAATGTCATGTAAATTATGTATTTTGGCGCAATTGTATATCGCATGGTAAAGTACGACGTCATGACGTCATTTCCTGTCATATTTGACGTTGTAAAACATTTACTTTATTGGTGTATACGACAGTTATAACTATGTAGTGAATTCGTATTTGTAAACTTTGATAAAGCCCGTTTGGGCGAAATATTAATAAAAGAGTGTTTTTACTATGTATTCTGTAATTGATAAACCTTTTATAGTTGTTTATTGTAAAAAAATCTTTAAAGCTGTAAAAAAATTACTTCTTAATTACTTATGGAAACGGCCTCAAATACATAAGGACTAAGGCGCTTTATCTCAGTGTATCACATCTGTTACTAAAGTATTATTACTATTGTAGTTACCATGGTATATCACTGATCTACAAGTGTATTGATATATCTATTTGATAAGCAGATTAACAAACAGAACTCTTGCGTGTTCTAGGGTTATGTCTCTGATATTGACAATGAAGCAAATTTGCCCTTATGCTATTTTGTATCACTCAAACAAACGCAGATAACTTGCTATTCATTTAAAAGTTACTTCTAACTTGTCTCCTTTCAGAGTATTAAGATGTTTTTGTTTTTTCCTTTCATATTTAAAAGTTCAATTGGTCTTCAAATAAAAAAGCAATCAAAGTTCTTGATTTTGCCAACAAATAATGTTTTTTAATTGTGGGTCTACTCAAGACTCTTAATCTTTTAAAAAAAATTTTTCTTTTAATAATTATTTATTATTATGTTGTTGTATAACAATAAAATAAATTTTTGCAACTCTTTTATTTAAAAAGAATTATCTGAACATTCATTAGAATTGAAAAAAAGTTCAATCAACCACAAAAATCACATTAACCAACTTTGACAATTTTGCAAAATTTTGAGAGATTTACCTACAAATTGCATGAACAGGTATAAAATAGTGGGTATTAATAGCATAAGACATTATTGGCAACCTGTCTGTTTAATTTATATTATTAATAATGTTTATTTAAGCATGGAATAATAATCAAAATTTGGGGTAAAGTTCAATCGACCAGTATTGACCAGTAATGACCACCTCGAGAGAATTGACCGGGGCGGTTTTAACCGGTTAAAACCGGGGGCGGTCGATTCACGATTTCGACATTGTTAAATCACGCGTAACGAGAGATTAAGGGTTCGGGGGGGGGGGGTTGTGCCAGTATTCGCTCTACAGTACACACCTAATTATATCCGCTATATTGACTTTATAAATAAAATAAAAGCGATGAATTGCCGATTTATTACTAATAAAAACAATCATTATTTTTATTATAACGTTCAACGACCATCTGCTCGATAATAGTTCAGTACCATTGTAATTAACGGCGCCGTAATTAACTACTGACACAAATAACAAGATCATACTTTACTGTACTGTGTGCAGAAACCTGTCAAAAATTAAAACAACCCCAGACTATTATAATTTTTGAGTGCAAGTTAATTTAAACCCACCCACTTATTAAAAATAAACATTGTTTTATTATATTAGCTCATTTTTCTAAATTTTCAGAAATAAAAACCAATTGGTATTTGCACATTTCAGTAAACATAAGACTACTTTATTGTTAAATATGTTTGATTTGTAAATTGTATAATAATCTATATATTGTTATTAGTTCTGTTGCAAGCCTTACTTGTTGTGCTTTTAAAATATATAAAATCATATTGTTGACAACTATAATATTATTTAAGATCATTATTAAGCAAAAGTAAGTCCCCAATTCCAAGCTTACCCTGGCCAGCTAAACCGTTAGAGTGCTGATCTCTGACTCACTCATGGGTTAGTAAGTTTAAGCCTCAACTCGAGTTCATCTCTTAGAAATAATTACATCTTAGGCTACCCTGTCTGTAACCCAAATTGCAGTTGAGGATCACCGCCATACATGCATCAAATACAATGCATGTTCTTATGTCAACATTTCCTGAAGATTCAACCACTGAGCAGGATAATTAAGTTAAACCCATTTTATTTATGAAATAAAAAATATACTATAAGATGTATACCAAAAGACCAACCAACTAGTACCTACTTGTACTATCATAAGGAACATCATCCATTAACAATCTTTACTTCCAGGTCTTTTGGCTCTGCTACATCAACAGGAATTAGCGTTCAGTTAATGTTTTTCTGTGTTACTCATAGGGATTACAATTTATAATATTTCATCCCAACAACAAAATCTTTACAATGAGAGTATTCATTTTAAGTAAGGTTTTACTTCTATTAGGTTAAAATCTAAATAGTGAATCAGTTTTTGAGATGAGCTGGTACCAAACATACACACAAGCTCCTGCACATACACACACTTTAATGAGCAAGTATTTGGACTGTCACAGTTATTGCTTGTTGGAGTGTCTCAGACAAACCAGCATATACAAGCAGTCATCACTTTAGCATTTTTAAACAACTAGCGGCAGCCCGAATCTTTATGCATTAATAGAACAGATTCACTAGCCCGACTATATGAATCTTGATAATTTAATAGCCCAAATTTAATACATATCTATTGCCCCGGGCTGTCGGGCTAGGGCTTAGCGTCAAGACTGTAAAAGCAATAACAATTCTTCAAACATTGTTACTTGTCTTGTTTTGAAAAAATCTGCCATGACAGGTAATTAATTGGGATAGCCCAACACACAACCAGTTAAGGATGACTGTGATGCAGGAAAGTTTCACCCATATGGATATTTAGCCAATTGACATTTGACCAGAGACACTTATTTTAATTCGAAGTAAATGTTTTCTTAGCAGTGTTAATAGTCATGCCAACACATCACATGTTATGTTAAATGATTACATGACAACATTGGATGTGTAGCAACTTAAACCACCATCCATTTTATTATATTTCTGAATCTGTAGGATATTTTTTAATGTAAGGGTATGAAGTAGACACACATCTGGAGTATCTTTATATTATTTTTTCAAAGAACATAGTTATGTTACTGTGGTGATGTTTAATATTAATTGCAAGAGTTAATAAAATTCCAGGTGTAGAAGTCTTGAGCTTCATCAAGTTCATGCAGAATGAGATACAGTATCCCTGTTTCTGTTGACACTGTGATATTCCTGAAAAATAGGTTTCTATAAGTAATAACAATAAACCATTCAATAACATTTAAAGACAGCAAAGGTATCTGATTTAAAATAATTGTTCTTTTAAAGAAAAGCATTTAACCAAATGTCATCAAACTTCAAATTTGCCCAAACTTTTTTTTTTGTTATTCCATTTTTTTATTTCCATCGTAATATATTTGTTACATAATTGCAGAACATATAATGTATGAAATACATTTTTTTATTTATTTGTTTCACATTTTTCTCGATATAATTATGATACAAAGCATCAGTGAAGACTATGGTTGGTGTAAATAAATATGTTTTAAGGTTCACCAACATGGAAAAGAATCACAAAGTTACATAAATATATGGATAGAAACACAAAAACCAAAAATAAGAAAAATAAAAGTGTATGTTGCTTTTGGGTAGATGTACCTATGTTACAAATGTCCAGTGAGTATAAAATATATGTAATTATTTTTGTGTTGTCGCTATTAATTCCTCGAGTTTAATTCGATTATTAAAAATAAGATACAAAAGCATCTATTTGCGGTGTTGCTTTTTCCTGTTTGCATTTAAAGATAAAGTATTTAGCCAATAATATTACGGAGTTAATAACGTGTGCATTTTTGGAGTCAGCTATGGTGAAATTACAGAATGATATTTTTGCAAAATTTAGTTCAATGTTTTCTAACCTTTTTAATTTGTTGTCAATAAAGTTTTTGATATCCATCCAAAATTTTCGGATGAAGTGACAATCCCAGAATACGTGAATATTCGTTTCTAAGTACATATAACAAAAATCGCATAAGGTTGACGGAACGAGATGGCATTTATGTAGGTAAGTGTTGTTTGGTAAAATGTGCATGAGATATTTATATTGGAAAGTTCTAAGTTTGGTGTCAATAGTTAATTGGACTGATTGACTGAAGATAGTTCTTTGATTAATGTCTGGATTATTAAGCGTGTCTTTCCTTTTGTCAAATTGTTTGAACTTTTCAGGTTTGTGTTTTAGTAAAAGAGATTTATAAACTAGTTTGCAAGCTTTTGTATGTTCTGTTATTTTGTTAAGCATGTATTCCGGGGTGGTATAAATGATATCGTTTACTTTTAGTTTATTTTTCCAATCGACGGGTATGCTTTTGACAATTTGATGGTATTTTATAAAGTCTGCTTTATCTATTTCATAAAGAGTTACCATATCTTGGAAACTGTAAAATTCTCTTTTTCTGAAATCATATATATGTTCAATATATTGAATACCTCTTTCGAACCTTGTTTTAATAAAAAAAAGTTTTATTTTCGTTTTTTATAAATGTATTATTCCAGATAATTTGCTTTTGTATTGGTGTTTCATTTTTTTTTTAATGAGACACTGAGCCATCCACAGAGGATGTTTTTATAAATTCGGATTTTATGTTAAGGTCTCTAACATCTTTTTCATGATAATTTGATTTGAAAATTAACATTCCTTCATAGTTGTTTAGCACATTGGTATATATTCTAATCAGTTTTGAATCGGGTTGAAATATAAATCTTTTCACCCAACTGGCTTTGAGGGATGTTAAGAATAGGTCAATGTCTAGCATTTTTAACCACCATCTGCATAATCTTGTATGATCCGCTTTCTGGCAACTTTATCAGGTTTTTCATCCCACAGAAATTTGAAACATAGTGTATTTATTTTTGAAATGATTTCTTGAGATGGATTTGGTAAAACTGTTAATGGGTATACAAGCTTGGGTCTTGCAAAGTTTTTTAAAACTGTGATTTTTCCAATTAACGATAGATTCCACCGATTCCATTTATTCAAACAAATTTCAAAAGCATGCATTTTTTCAGGAAAATTTCTGTTGGTTCGTTACTAAATTCTATCCCTAAAGTTGAGGCGTATTTAGAGTTTCAGATGAATTGTTTATGTTTGCAAAACTCGATTGGGTTATTTTTGAATGCCCCTATTTTAAGTATTTTACATTTATGTCTGTTTAATGTAAGTCCGGATATTTCTGCAAATTCTTCTATGATTTGTATTAATGTTTCGAACGATATACGAGAACCGTCTAGTATGAAAGAAGCGTCATCAGCAAAAAGTGACTGTTTTAGTTCTACATTATTAATTTTTATTCCTTTTACTTCTGTGTTAAGTTCTATGTTATCGACATTAATTTAATGCAGATAATTAAAAGGTACGGCGATAAAGGGCATCCTTGTCTCACCCCTCTTTTTATACAGAAAAACTCCGAAAAATGTCCATTATTTGTAACACGCGATGTTGCATCTTTATAGAATAACTTAACCCACTGATCTGTCCAAAATATTTAATAAAATTCTGCAGAGATACCATCAGATCCTGGATTTTTATTGTTCTTCATGTCTAACAATGCTTTAGCGCATTCATGCTGTGATAGATACTTTTGTTCATTTTGCGTTTGTTCTGGACTTATCTTATTGCATATATTCGTAAAGAAACGTTCATAATTGTTTTTATCTATATTGGTGTCCTTTTGCTCAAACTTAACAAATAAGATATTTTTCCATACCCCACCCGCTTTTGGCATGTTTCGTTTTTACCTACTTTAAACACAATAAAATCGAAATAAAGAATAAACATGGACGACAATTAAATCAAAGAAACTAAGCTAATAACAAATTACAAAAAAATCATACCATATTAGTTATATCTCGAAATTATTAGGAAATTATAATTGCATCAACACAGAACTGTATGCAGACGCACTGCAGTAAATGATCGAGTACCCCCCCCCCCCCCTGACCTCACTAAATCCGGTAAGAGTTGTCTCCCTTAAAATAATGTCGAAAAGGTCAAGTTGTGCCAACCCTGTTCGAGGTCAAAGGTCAAATTTATGGCTTCAAAGCGGCCCAATAGGGGGCATTGTGTTTCTGACAAACACATCTCTTATTTTCAAATGAAAAACCACAGACATTGTTGGAATTTTCCTCATTTGAGGCATTGTGTCTACATTTTAAAACTCAATTTTCCACACTATGAAACAATTTTTTTAACGGCGCCAACAAATGCTCCTCCATTCTCTATGCAGGCTAAACAAAGAATCAGTTTTTATAAGAATGTTTCAAAATGGGCAAGAGTCAGGAGCAATACTGTCAAAATGCCCTTTAACAACTCGTGTGAAATGCGGCTGTAGTCTATTGTCTCTGTAAAAAAAATTTACAGCGAAATACATAATGTCATCATCATAAATGTATAGCTTAGAATTTATTTTATACTACATAAATATGTTATGAGGTCTTATTTATTTAAAATAACCTGGTTATTTATGAAAAAACACCATCTCCCTATAAAGAGAGAAGGCATTTGTTCACCAGTAACAATATGTTCAGTAAATTGCAAGTAACAAACATGAAAAATTTAGTCCCCCAGTCATCCAGTTTTTTAAGAGTTCAACTTTGCTTAAGTAATAATGCATCAATATTGATTCTAACAAAAAAGAGTAGTCATTAGTGCCTAAACAGTTCTGCTTTCCAGAAGCAAGGACGTCAAACACAAGCTTTACATCATTTATAGTTTCAGTTACTTAAAAATCTAAAATGAATGCCCATTCTATGTTTTCTGTCGTATTTTCCCCCAAATAATACATGTTTCTTGCATATTTGAATGCTCATGTACATGAATCACAATGTATCTAGAAACAAACATTATTTTGAATTATTTTTCACAGTTATTAGGTTAATTTTGGGATATAGTAAAGCAAATATTAACATTTGTCTCAAAATGAATCACCCTCTGAAGCCCCCGCTGAGAATCAAACTCAGACCTCTTTCTTCTGGTAAGGAAAGTATTCTATCTTAAAATACAAAGGCATGTAAGAGGAAAACAAGCAATTTCAAAGGGACCTTTTCACAGATTTACTTAGATATGTATTAAAGTTTGTTATTAAATTCTTTGAATCGATAAGAAAACATTGGAACTAAATACATCAAGAAAAAAACATAAAATTAAAAAAAGTAAGAAAGTCTTCCTTAACTGGGCTCTATCCACTGACCCTTTTAGTAAAAGTTAAGCGCTTAAACCAATGGGCCATCAGTACCCCCATAGGCAGTGGTTAATTTTATATTTTATACAAGCAATCCTGTTAATGTCACACATTCAAACTATAACAAAAGAACTCTCCAAATTATTTTTTTCATTAAATGCTATATTGATAAATCGAGGGGTGAACGGAAGACTGTTGTAACTCATATTAAATAAAGAAGGAGATACTGCAGTGTTCCGTTCAGCCCTCGAAATGTAAACATTGGATCTAAAAAGCTCCATAAAAAAAACAAGAATAATATTAAATAAAATTAAAAAGTAACCCTCAACTGGGCTTGAACCATTGACCCCTGGAGTAAAGGTCTACCGCTTAGACCACTCGGCCATCCATGCTCATACAATGAGTGAAGAATTTTATACTTAAATGTAAGCAATCCGCGTGTCATAAAATATAACGAAAACAGTCGATATAGAATTAAATCAATGTCAATACTGGCATCTTATAATGGCATCTAGTTTGTAATTATGTTGTGGGAATTCACAGATCTACACTTATTATTATTTAAAGGATGTCATCTTGAAACAGACGAGCTACAAAAAAGACATTTTTATTTTTCATCTTTACGTAGGGTTTGAACCGTGGGGGCCGCCAAATTGTTTTCAAAAGTAGTTCCAAATCCAATATGACGGCCGCGTTCGTACATCAGAGAGACGGTGTGGTGTAGCCCACTGTCCGAAGCGTTCAGATTGGTTTATCTGGGATACTAGTATTGCGCGAATTCTAATTATTACAAGCTTGACGAGTCTTTAGTAAATACAATTACAAATCTGTAAACTTCCAACTCAAAGGCCATGAACAGAGATTGGCTAATACTATTACCGTACTTCAATATTGGATTATTTATTTGCATGTCAGTATCTGCATAGAACATTCGCCCAAACGTATTTTAACACAATTCAATCCTCCAAGGCACTTGTGGACAGTTAAAGGGGTCGACGGTGTAGGTAAACCGTTTTTATGCGGATTTTATGATTAATTTTTGGTATTGGGATCCCTTCATTGCGGTCAAAAATACGACGGGCTGAAACATTTGTTTTCATGTTTCTGAAATGGGCCACTGATATAAGTGTAGTATTGGAAGTACCACGTTTTACTCGCTCGTTTAGAGTGGAAACGGTCTTTACCTAAATTGTAAGTGTTCAGTTAATTTGCAAGTTTTGCTCCGTTTAAATTTATGTTTCAACTCATATTGAAAAGCAAAATTTATTGGGTCAAGTCGAATTCCACAGGAGGGGTTATCGAAACAAAGTTTTGACTAGTGGGCGTGGATACATTTTTGTCTTGTGACCATTATCAACAATAGCGTGAGATACTCAAATGCGTTATTATGCCCACGTCTACATTAAAAGGAAATACACTTGCTATGTCCCTCAAAAAAATAAAGTTCCAAATCGTCTACGTTTTGAGTAAATTTAATTGTAGTTTGTATCTTTATAAAAAAAATGCGAACATACCGCATACTTGAAAAGTAAGTTTGTAAAGCTCCTGCAAGTCTATTAATTTTACTGTATTTGATAGTCCGATCTCTAGAGTCTGCTACGATCAGCGGTTATTTTAAAGATACCGGCATAATACAGAAGAATACCGAATAAATATGCTCCTGCTTAATGGTACAAATAAGAAGACTAAGTTCACAAATTACCTTCAAATATTAACATATAAGCAGATGCAACTATCGCAGCTTTTATTTACAGTTGTAAACATACACATGTTTTTATTTTGAAAACCACTAAAACATATGCGTAAGGATTTGTAAGTCACATGAAATGGATTTGAAATTTGGAATACAAATGTAGTCTATACGAAAGAATTACCCTGTTGTAAATTATACTTAAAAATCATTAGTATTGATATGAATCCAACACATAGCCTAATTTTATCTTCCGTAATTAACCACGCGCACATTTATATACCATTATCAATTATCATTACCGAATAATTTCAAAATTATTGTTTTCAAAAACACATTTTCCATATGTAAAATTTTTCAACGATGTGAAGGACATCATTATTTATTTATTGAGTTGTATGTGATGCGAATATAAAGTAAGATCAACATCACTTGTGTTAGCACCTTCGCATAATTATGATGTTTTCTGGTTAATTTTCCATAACGTGATAGTGCATATACACCCTTTAAAAGAGAATCATTACGACAAATGTTTAGTGTTTTATGTTTTATACAGTTCATTACCTCGAAGTAGAAAACTGGAAAACGTTGTTCTATAGACTATAACTGTCGCCCTTGGATTCATTGTATTTGTTTATTTTGTTTCATTTACTAATATAAAAGAATCTCTTTTTGAACGACGAGTGCGTGTTGTTACAGATTAAAAACAAACGTATGTGATGTCCAAACTTTGAAATATTGTGTTGCTACATTAAGAACAAGAACTGTCAGTATCACCATAAACCACCATGATGATGAATTATCTCCTCTTAAACTGCATTTGCTGTTTTCAAATTATGATAATATAATACACGAGTACTGTTTTCGAAAAAACTACATTATTTATTTGTAACATGAATGTAATATGTTAGCAAACAGACAAAGAGATAAACCATTTGCATGCCCAATATAATCTACAGACATATCTTATTAATCGGAACAACCTTTTAACCCTCAGGGAACAGCATGGGTCTTGCAGTTTCCGTGCATTTCATTATTTCGCAATGTTTCCTATTCATAAGGTTAATAATATCCGACTTTGGTCGAATCTAAGATCATTGAATGACAGGTCTCTAACAAATCAAGAGCCACTGTGGTTTTGATTTAAGTTTGATTTACGTTAAACACATCTTTTGACATTTTGAATAATGCACTTCCAGATATGTTATTTCCTCTTGGGATTTATCGTAGACTTATCTGAAAATTATGCTGATATTTCTGTTTTGACTAGTGAATTTTCATCTAAATAGTATATCAGGGATTAACTACCACCATGTTATTTCAACGGAACAAAATACAAGACGGCTAAGTATATTTCAACGTATATTATTCAACGTATTTACGTCTTAACATATATAACTTTATTTCTTCCAAATACATTAACAAATACAATAGTTTGTCGAAACATTAAAATATGTAGCTTGTAAATTGGATAAATGTGAAATGTTTTAAGTTTTGAAAATGAACTTATAATTGACGTGATCAACATCTTATGTTGTTTTTCATGGAGTTGTTGTTTTTTAGTTAATGTTTGTTTTATCCTTATTTGTATTTTATTTTAATAAGAGTGTCCATCGTGGACTTTTACAGAGTCATTTAACTTCAAGGCTGGAAAGTAATTGAAAAGTTCTGTATGCTTTATAATCATATTTTTGCGATATGTATACGGCACTCAAGGTATATGTATGTTTTCAACAGCGATATTATGTGAGATCAACATTATTTATTTAATCGCCATGTTGCAATAATATAATGCGCTAAATAATACGTATAATACACATGTCTCCTGTTATTAAGGCTTCAGATAGATAATAATTCTGCAGCTTAGTTAACGCCACAGTCGGGAAGTCTGTTGAGCCTCGTTCTGGTAAAACTGCACTGTGCGTGTGCGAACGGACTAATCATGGACGAGTCTTTCCGCTTTTATGGTAATTTTCGTTTAAAGGAGATCTTTGCTTAGCGGAAATCAAGGAAAGTCAGAAAAAGTTGTCTCTGATTAGCCTTGACGCGCATTTATTAAATTATTTGTTATAATTAATTTACTTTAACCCTATTTGCGCAATTCCATCGAAAACCTAAGGTTTATTCAGACGAGTTCGATTCCGTTTCCTGGTTAGAGCCAGTACTTTTGGTCTTTGGAGAAATCAAAAGAACGCTTCCAATGTGGAACCCGTCACCTTCCGGTCGCTAGGCAGCCACCAAATTCCGTACGCCATAGTGGCATTTCATTTAATTAAAAACACTTAACAAAATGAATAAGATTAATATGCATGTATACATTTTACATATTGAAATATAAAACTAAAAATGCGTATCTTGTTAACTTACAATGCAAACAATGCAAATTTTAAACAAAGCTCTATCAAAAACATTTGCTTTAATTTAATTGAATCCCCGGCCGTCCAAGAAAAAAAACAAGAATAAACGATTGCCAACATCAAAAATACCAATATCGTCAAAAAATGCGATGGATATTTGCGAAATGTCTGAAGCATAATGTAATACATTGCATGAGGTTATTATAATCAGGAACACGGTATAAAAACAAACAAATGAAAGTGTCATACCAAAGACTATACAACCTTAAAACACTACCGACATGCTTATTATATTGCACGAGACATTTCCATATATCCATTCCGGATAGACCTGGTCGAGCATAATCAATGTACTCCATAATTGCCTAACGTGTCCGCTAAGTAAGGTCTAACATGGGGCAAACCTCAGAAGTTTGAGTGACAGTTCCCTGACAAATATACGTTATATCCAGTCTTTATTTGTTTGCTTCATTTACTAAGAAAAACTTTCATGACGAATCTTTAGTAGAAACCGCAAAATACTTGATTCTACGAAACATCGTAATACACCCTCGGGACAACCGGGTTAAGCAGAACCAATTTACTTCATTATTTCACAACATATCCGCCTCATGAGGGTAATAAAGTCCAACATTCGGAGAACCTAACATGTTTGAGTGACAGTTCTCTGAAATTGTATGACCTCCGAAAAGAATAGTCTTTAGTTTAGAGCTTTATTTTCAGATGTTACATTTTATGGACAATTTTAATGTTATTTGGGCAACTATGTGTCGCCATCGCAAAAATTATTTGTGCCGATTTGGAGACTTGCACTGTATTTTCAGAAAACTGGTTTGACCCATCTATATTTCTCAAGACTAATACGTTATTTACTCGGTGCTGTTAATATTTAATGTTTTGTAAGGTTTAATTATTCAATCATACAAACCTTCAAATATAATGTGATTGTTTTAAAGTATTAATTATTGAACATTTTGACCACATGTTGATGTGTAGTAAGTTTTGTTTAAAAAAATAAATGCTTACATGTAGTATTTTCTTCTCATTTGTGTTACACGCCGCTGGTTTAGTAACATTTCTTACATAGCTTTTAACTGTCCTTTTTATTGTTAGACGTTTTCATTAGCCTTTTTTTCTTTTATTGTTTCAATGAATTTGTTTTTAATTGTTAAAACTTAATTCCATTGTTATAATAACATATCAACAATCATCGTAATAATGTTTATACGCATTGTTGTGTTTGAATGATTTGATTGTAGATTATTTAAATTTAAAAGCTTCAGTTTTATTGGTTTCGATAACACAACTCGATCAATCCAAATATCTGAACACTATTAAACCTATGTGTTCATGTCAGCTCTACGTAAATAAGTTCCGCAATTTTAACAAATACTCTTATAAGCTTTAGTTCAACCAATTAAGCAAGTGCAATAAATTGTGCATAACAATTTTCCAATCATAAGCGAACATCACGTTATTAATTTGCTTCAGTTTAATCTTTGACTAATGTTGCCACTGCGCTCTTATTTTAATCCATATTCAGCTTCTTCCCGTGCACAGTCTTCGGAATGATTGCGAAAAGTTAAGAAGGGTTTATCAGTTGTTATCATTCATGCCGTTTTATTTCAGCGTTATTGAGTGCCGCCATTTTCGGTAACGTTTCGTCCATCATGCTGCGAATCTACCAAGGTACCGACGAATACCACGAGAAGGTGCAGAGCATCAAAGACTTCATCAACTTCCACCACCTTCCTAAGAATCTGGCCACACGGCTACAGGAGAGTTTCCAACACGCTTGGTCCTATACCAATGGGATTGACATGAATTCCGTGAGCTCCTACCTTTAGCTTTGTTTCAGTTTAGTATGCGATTGGCTTTTTCGTTGTTGTTTTATGACCGCGTTTTACTTAACAACGCGTAAGAGTCTATATACACTGAACAATATAATGATATTTGTTTGCTTAAAAATGATAACTTGAATGAAAATAATCAAATGTTCGTATTTTTTTATTTATCGCAATAGGTTAAAGATAAACGAGTAAATAACACATGTTCTGTAATAATACATATAACTTAAATCGCTTGTATAAAATGTTGTCTATCATGGAACCTTCATGTTAGTACTTTTGGAATTTGCCTTTTGTAAGAAATGCGATCGCAGACTCAAATATTCTTACATTTAATTCAACAAGCGCTTAGTTTGCCAATCTATCACTGGAGTCAAGGATTCAATAAGGCACAGAAATCGTTCCAGGCAAACCTGATCAGTGGATGATAAGAGATAAATTGCGTGTCAGCGGAAATGAAAACCGATGTCAAAGGTTTCAACAGATGAGAGACGCGTCTTTTGTAACTGAAATAAATATTGGCTCCCAAAATACCTGAACGTGTGAAAAACCTTCATTGTTGAGTAAAGCTTTAATGGATAAACAATGTACCGAACACAGTGTAATTGATAAAGATGTCATTATAGAAATGTCTTTGACATAACATTTATGTAGATATATTTATGTACACTTTGGATATTACTTTCGGTGAAACGAAGCTCAAAATAGAAACAATGCAAATATTAATAGTTTATCATTTATTTCATTGACTATTAATTAAACTGCAGACGTTACCGCTGTAAATATACCTGCCCAAATATGATTTTCGACTTTGAGAACAACCTCACGATCACTTATAATATAAAATGCAGAATCTATATAATATTATTTGGTTTACCATAAAGACACATCTAACTAGTAGTCGGTTGTTTTACATGCATTTTTACATCTGTGTTAGGCATGTACATAGTTCCGTCCAATATAGTCATTAATCAGATAACGCGAACTTTCCCTGTTGAAAATATCACGAAATGAGGACTCAGCGCACCGAATTCTAAAAATCCAATATCTCAAAGCAAAACTCAATGTTTGCATGCATGTCATGTTTGTTTCCAGAGCCTAACCTTGCCAAAGCAATTGGCAATGTTGAGGCAATTGGTGGTGATTTATTGGAAACAATTTATTAGAGGTTCGCCACTCAACGCGTTCATTTAGTTAGATGAGATTAATCTCACAGAGCCAGTATTTAAATATATCCGTGTGTGTTTTGTTAAGTTTAGCTATGATTGTGCTGCAAGAAAACTCGTAAATGTGCTTTGTAAACATTACATACGATAACTTGAGACTTAATAAAAAATATATATTAAACATAATGAAGTCAAGTGCGTTATAAACTGAGTAAATTCAGTATCGCAATATACCGGTTATATGACAATACGATGATCGATGTTTCATTAAATGTTCACTGTCAGTTTAAGTACGAAACATATGTATGAATATTTTAGGAATATGTAAGTGAATGTCATGTTCGTCTGTTTTCAATTTCAGAGTGCAATGATGTCTTTATTTCATAGAATACACATGAGTCCTACTATTATTTTATGCTTAAAAAATAATATACAGGGTTAAAAGCCGATATTTTTTGTTTCTGTAGATTTATATTTGCTTATGTTAATATCACGTGTTTCTTTTCGGATCCGTGACGGTTCGGTACTTGCCTTTCCCTGCACATAGCCCATGCGCAGTCGGTTCGGTACTTGCCTTTCTGTGCTTATAGCCCTTGTGCATTTTTCCATGTTATTTTTCAATAATCATGGCCAAATTTCGGTGGGACAGGTCTTGAAGAGTTTTCCGGAGTGTCTTCAGGCCGATATTTGTCTTCATCTGAACCGCAACCTGCTGAACAACTGTCCTGCCTTCCAAAAGGCGTCGACAGGTACAGTAGGCTATATGTAACTCATTTTGCATTAAAGGAAATCAGTAATGTCCATAATTCCATAATAAAAATAACAATTATATTGCAAAGATTGAACTACCGTATCTTGCAATACGAACGAATTTACATGCTGAGAAGATTGCTTTTTACTAGTGCGTCATTGTGATATATGTTCAATATAACTCGCAATTATCTTTTAAAAACATAACTTACAGAGAGAAAACCCCGTTCGGTTTAAAGTAGACCCTGCATTCGTAGGTTAAAATCTCACAGATCGGGAAAGATTTGTCGTGTGTAACGTTTTCTTATTGTATGCAAATCCGAATTGTTTGGTACATTATAGAACTTTGAATTTATCATTTACATTTAAACAAGGAGAGAAAACATACGTTTCATCTTATAAAAAAACAACACTATTTGAATCGACCATTTTCACAAGGTGTGCAATGGTTGCCATGATATGATAGAGCTATGATTTGAGCCGGTCGCATCACTGCGCGGAGGATGAGTTATTCCGCATGGGTTGAAAAAAACACTCACATATTATGCCTTAGTTTAGTTACATGTCCATTTCAACTCTATTACATAAAAGCCTGAGGCTTATTGAGACCCTCTCAATACCATCTTCTGTGTAAAACCAGTATTTTGTGCCTTCGGAGAGGTCTAAAAACACTTCCATATAAGGCATAAAACACACTACCTCTCTAGGACCTTTTTCTGAAATACATTAGCATGTAAACGTGCTTAGCAAATAAGACTTCAAATCTATATGCTTCCCGACGACGTATTTCTTTTATAAACGATATGGTAAGGTGTTTATTTCAAATAATCGTAATTCGTTTCTTTTTTTTAAACAACCTGCCTTTCAATATAGTTTACCATTTTCGATGCAAATAATTGCCATGCTAAACAAACAGTTTCTGGATTCAATTTGGAAAGTCTACAGTAACTGGATGCAATTGGAAAGTCTCTGTTTTCGTATCCACTTATTTCGATTAATATTGGGTAAGTTGCTGGTAATATATACGCATATATGCCTAATAATATGATAATATATTATTGAATCGACTTAACTACCGTTAACAGCATGCTAAATTGTCTGACTTTTGAGAATGCTGGTTTTTAATAGGATGCCTACGTGCCCTGTCTATGCAATTCAAGACCACCCACGCTCCCCCGGGCGATACATTGATCCACCCTGGGGACATACTGACGTCCATTTACTTCATGGCCCGGGGATCCATAGAGATTATCAAGGATAACACGGTCATGGCCATACTTGGTAAGTTTACTTTTTTGTATTTGTTTAGGGTTATGTTTTATTATATTCTGATGTCAATCTTTGTTTACCTTCTTTCAGAAGGTATTTTGACCGAATAAAGGATAACAAAGTGACACGCGTGTGTTGTTCCAAATAAAATGTATTTTAGAACACAAAATATGATTGTCATATATATTTGATTTTTTAAAAATACAGTTGTGTCAAACACCCTCAGACCTGTTAGGATATGCAACATATTGTTCATGTTCATACACGATTTTTATTCCAGGCAAAGACGACATTTTTGGCGGCGACCTTCATGACTTGGACACGTCAGGAAAGTCTCTTTACTTCGTCAGAGCCCTGACCTACTGTGATATCAACAGAATAGAGATTAGTGACTTGAAGGACACGCTGAATTCCTACCCGGAATTCGCCGAGGAGTTCATGAAACGCATTCAAGTGACGTTTAATCTAAAACGGGTGAGCTAAATTGTTGAACAGATTCGGTCGCAGGTTTCGGATAGGCTCGGTAGTTCCTAAGAAGCATTCGCTTATTGCCGTTTGTGTTCGATTCCAAACGTTATAAGAGAATCCAGTAATAATTATGTTATCAACGAAATGTAAAACTGTTCATCTTCTATCAAAATCTCAGAATGTATTCTTAGTAACATAATATAGAATCAAAATTGACTGTTTTGTACTTAAAATGAAAACAGAATGATGTCGAACTTAGCTGGGATTAGCGATTAAAATGTAAGAGGTCCGGTTAACAGACTCGTATTAGGGCTCCTCTTGAAAGCAATAAGCCCCAGGTTCAAGTCCATGTCATGCACACTTTTCATTACCCGATGACGTTAGTGTAAAGTTTCGCTGGTATATACGTTTCTGCACGTGTAATGTTAAGAGTCACACTTTAGCGGAGAGTGAGGCATGCACAATAAGCTTAACTAAATCCATTTATAAACCAACATACATAATGAGATTGGTCTAACGTATTTACTTTGATGAACATTCAGGGGACGCTTTTCGAGTCCAAGCGGAAGTCCAAAATTGACGAAGAAAAGCTCCGGTTTATACGACAGAAGCAGCCGCACATGCAGTCACGAAGGAACATAAGTAGAAGCGAAGAAACTCGTAAGAATGTGTGCAGAAGATGTCTGCAATTGCTAAGACGCTTCTTAGAATGGATATATATATATATATATATTTAGTTTCGCACAATTATATGCAACCTATATTTAACTATAACAATTATATATTCCTCTTGGACGTGTTTGCCAATGGGAATGATTTGTGAAGACGATAGACATGTCTAGTTACCATATACTAGTATATACCGGTACATATAGTAATGACGAGATAAACATGTTAGACACAGATTACGATACGGAACAATATAAACCTCTAGACCAGTTTGTCGTTCCTCGTAGTCATATTGAAATTCGCATAAAATTAACGGAATCATATACTAGGTATATGAGCCCCAAAACAGTTGTTTAAACGTTTACCATGCAAGCAAGCGCGTTTATATTGTTTAACGTGATATTATGGGCATTTTAAATGTTCAATTGAGCCTAAAAGAATTAACAGGTAAAAAGAGTTAGTTAAAATGTGGTAACTAACCAATTATCTGCAACTTATCTTGCTACCAGTTGTTTATAAAAAAATATCTATTATATTCGATATTTTACATGACTGTACAGTCCTCTCAGCCGAGCGGAACTGTCTTTTTATAAGGATCGGAGTTAGTGTGCATGTGTCTTATGAACGAATCTGCACTAAAACTAGATTTAGATTCACATCGTACATCGAATCATTTCCGCCATCAGTTGTCAAAACGAAAGTACGGTTGATATTCAAATACATTATTTTTCTCTTTCCGGGGTATTGTTTTAGTATGTTGATGCTGCATTATCAAATATAAGTGTATATGAAGTGAAAACACCAGCCACAAGAGAAAATATGTGTTTTTTATGATCACGAGTGAAATAAAATCGTTATTCCATCGAATCCAACAAATTTTCTTTTTATTTTATGCTTTTTTTCACCGTTTATTTACATTGTAAAAGCGTTTGAATAACTGGATAATATCGCTGAATTTATGACGTCATTTCGTCGAAAAAATGACGTCATTTCACAGTAAAACAGTGAACAATATCGATATTTTTTATTATTACCTGATGTCTTATACAAATGATTATTAATTATTTTTGGCTATTTCCTCGTAGAAAAAGAAATTTGCAATGTTTTAAACTGTTACCGGTGAATATCGAACTGTTGACCGGTCAACAGTTTGAACTGTTGCCCGCTGGAATAATGACGTCATTTCTTCGAAAAAAATGACGTCATTTTTAGTTAAACAGTCAAATTTTATTTAATTTATCGATTACTGTTGTGTGTAAATAAACATTTAGTTTGCTGTTATTTCTATGTTGGAAATTTGATCAGGTAATAAAACACTTGTTTCATGGATGCTTGGTTAACAGTCAAAACTGTTGTCCCTCGGTATCAGGGCTGACATTTGGAACTGTTGCCCTCGGCCTATCGGCCTCGGGCAACAATACCAAAGTCATCCCTGATACCTTGGGAAACAGTTTTGACTGTTCACCGCGCATCCATGAAATAAGTGTATACTGTTATATTTCACTGTTTAAAACAGTGAAATACCAGTTTTAGTTCACTGATATTTCTCTATAAACAACCGGAAAGCAAAAATAAATAATAGTTATAAACTATTACAAATTTGTCACTGAATAAATAATTTATGAATAATAATCAGTTTAAGAAACGATATTTTGACACATTATACAAATGGAAACTTTCGAATTTAATTTTCGTATGGCAATGCAATGGTTAACGTTGTTTTCATGTTTTATATCGTTTGAATCGTACCCTTACTTTTTGTGTATGTGCATATCCAGTTACAGACAGTTAATCGCTATTTGTACTGAACACCGCCATGCAAATTTAAAAATCGCGTGAGTGCATGTGATTAAGATATTTTCAGTTCCAAAGTCATACCAAAGACGCCGAAAGCACAGCGCCTCGCAGACGGATGAAGATGAGACATCTCCAAGATTCATCGAGATTTCACCGGAGCAGGCCTACTCCGATATACAACGAGATTTTGCAGACCGAAGGGAGTCGAAATCTTCAAATACGAAAGTCAAAGAGAAACTGGGTAATTTTAACTACCGTTAGTCAATAATTTTGATAAGACAAGTGCACAACTTGGTTAAATACATTTTTTTATAAAAATTCCAATTAATACTTTAATATTTTATCCCGATTTATTACGCAATTTATGAAGTATGTCGTGTGACGTAATTTAAATGACGAAACTAGCTAGACGCTTTGGATTTAAGGACAACATAAATTCGGACTTGGAGGGTTTTTATTTAACAATTAAATATTTTTTTAAGCATCGAACGATTATTGTGTGTGTTTACGATGGATTATTATCATATTATGAATGTGAATAACAGTGTTGGGATATAAAACTGGAATGAAACTGGTGAGACTCCATTTTCGATTTCGTTAAAATGTCGAATGTACTCGAATAACGCGATGTTTTATTGAACAATTGATGGATTAAATTTAAGAAAAGTGTCAGTGAATTGTTCTTTAACTTTTTGAAGAAAATCGATATTGAATTAAAAGGGTAATTTCTTTGATGAATAAGTCGTTCCTTTGTCAGCCGATCAAAGAATGTCTATCCACAAAGAATTGCCAGCTTACATCCAGTGCTTTAAAACGGAAAAGATGGATTGCGATGAAGAAATGTGTCCAGAATTTTAACTCGTCATGGAAGCAAATTAAACTTTAAGAAAATAAACATGGTTTTTACACAACTTCGGTGAGTAGAACAATAACCCGTAGGTGTTTTACTTTTTTATGTCAGTAAGTAAAAAAGTGTAAAAAGAAGAGTTGTTTATAAACTAAAATTAACAATATCGGCGGGGATAAATGCTGAATCATGCTTCACGTAGGTGTAAATTTCAAAATGGCAGCTATTTTTTTGTATTTTACAGTTGTGAAACAAGAATTGTAGTTATAACAAAACCGTCTGTGTTCTACTTGAGTGTGTAACATTTGGAACGCTAATTAAATTTGAATCGATGCGTATAGCGATATTTTGTCTTCGTTACTCTACTTTGCGTGGAATTCTTAAGAACTATTTCGAGTTCCGTAAAGGGGAAAGATCACAATTTATATTACTACGCAATGTCAGATTAAGTTAATTTTATTTAATCAATTAAATACTACTATTTTGATTGCAGCAGGCATAAATTATGTAAAAAAAAGTATTGGAGGATAAATAGAATACTATGTTAGTGTGATTGTGTACTTAAATTTATCCCACTCGTCTCTTTCTTCACTCGTGAGATAAATTTAAGTACACAATCACACTAACATAGTATTCTCTATTTATGTAATAAAGAGTAAAAAACGGCGATAAATACCCAACGGACGTCGCCATCTTGACTATCACGTGATTACCTCCCCCCCCTCCCCGGCTGTGCCAACAGTTTGTTACGAGTTCAATTACAGTTTAATTAAGTTCGAATTGAGAGTTGTTTTTGTATTCTTTTGAAATATCTATTTATCCCGTTATATCTTAAAGGGATCTTTTCACGGTTTGGTAAATTGACAAAATTGAAAAAAGTTGTTTCAGATTCGCAAATTTTCGGTTTAGTTATGATATTTGTGAGGAAACAGTATTACTGAACATTTGCCTATTGGTCTAATATAGCCATTATATGCATCTTTTGACGATATAAAAACCTAAAAATTATAAAGCGTTGCAACGCGAAACGATTGAATAATTTGGAGAGTTCTGTTGTTGTCGTTTAAATTTGTGAAACTACGAAGATTGCTTATATAACGTATAAAATACCCATCTTATGTATGCTTGGCAGGATAGCTCAGTTGGCTAATGCGTTTTTACTTCAGGATTCCGGGGGTCACTGGTTCGAGCCCTGCTGCGGCTACTTTTTTTTCCTTTTTTAAATTTTATTTTTGATTTTTTACTGGAGCTTTTAAATTTTAATGTTTACAGTTATCAATATAAAGCATTTAATGACAAACTTCAAAACATGCCAAAATCTGTGAAAAGGCCCCTTTAACATGTTTGATACTTTTCTGCACGATTATCCTTTCTGTTTTGCACTTTTTTATATCACTGTTGTTTCTTCTATTTATTTCGTCTTCTGTAAACTCCACTTATCATACATAAAAATCAACGAAAATTTCGTAAAGTATTTCGTAAATTAAAGTTAACACCTAAACAATCAGTGTTCTTTATAGCAAAAGCCACAATTTCAAAGCTAGATGTGGTATGATTACATAGATTTTTGTAGATACAAACTTCTCGTTTTTATTTATTTGTGGCACAGTTAATTCCATTTTAATTTCCCGCGAATATATCTATTCATACGACACACGAACACCATGTTAGTGTTCATGTTTCGTATGAATAGATATCGCTGCGGGAAATTAAAATAGAAAAACAACTGAGCATTATTTATCTACAAACATCTATTTTACCATGATTGTGTTGAAATTTCGGCAAGGGCCATAAGAAACACTGATTTTTAATTGGTTAAGTTTATTATACGACATATTGTACAAAATTTTCGTTGTTTTTGAGTCGTAATGTTATTTTAACATTTCTTTTGTATATTCTTTTATATCAAGTCGTTAAACTTATCTTTCTGATATTCCTGACCGTTCTTTGATAATCTTCAGGGTTCACAGCCAACCTGGAAATCAGGGAAAACATGGAAAGAGACTTTCACTTTTTCCAGTCAGGGAAAAGTCAGTGAATTTGGAAAAAGTTCCTGAAATCAGGGAAAAATTAGGGAATTTTGTTTGGTCAGACTTTTCTATTCAGTGACAACTTGTTTTTTGTAACTTATATATACAACTACCACATACAATTATTTAATTTTCTCCGTGGCATTTCAGGGAAGGTTACAAAGGTTATCAAGCTCGATGAAAGAGAAAGTGTTCCTTGCGAGCCTTCCTCCACCATGTCGACGAGTTAGTAGTCTTTTAACGCATTTATTCATACGTCAGCTTCGATTAATAACTACGCATGAGCAACATGTTTACCACTTCCGGTAACATCCAATAGAACATTCGTTTATTATATTTTCATTATATTATACCCATGCGCATTACGATTTAGGCGAAATTATCTTAGAAAGATCTGCGAATTAAGCAATTTATACCTAGAATATATTCTGAGAATACTACTAATGCAAGATTTAAAACATATTGATAATTTTGCTGTAAACGTTTTGATTGTATAGATAAGATGATACTGACCATATAAATAGTGTTATTTTTTTTAATAATTGGCTATCACGCATCAGTTATCATTGCATTACCTAGCTAAACATTAACGCTACATTTATTTTCCGTTTCAGCAACTACCTACACACCCAAGTCATTATCCAGCAGCGGTCAAAGATTTTCCTGGGGTCAGGGTATCATCGACCCCGGGGTGTCCGCCGAGAGGGACGGGGCATCGAATCAAGTGACTATGGTGCCAGATCAAATTGACATTCTAAATATAGACTTAAAATTGGAACAATTGTCTAGGTGAGCCTCATCGTGTATATTATGTTTGTACGCTTAAAATAGTGATAACACCAGCGTTTACAATTTCATGATATATTATGCAAAAAAAAGAAAAATATTTTTATTTAAGTTCATCATTAACAAGTATACAGTCATAAGTATGTTACGTGAAATACTAGTATAGTGATATGCAACTCTGTATACATAAATAACACATTAGTGTCAAATATATTTTATTGTTTTTTTTCCCAGCCGTATGAACAAGTTCGAAGCTGATCTCTTCACTACTGTTGACAGTATTCTACATCTTCTGGGGCATTCCCCGAGCGTCAAACGCAACCCTAAAGCTGAAGTGTGCGATACAGTGACTATAAATAGATCAGAGATTCCGAACAGTCACGTGAAATCAGTTTCCGTCTCGCGGAAAGGAGCAAGACTAGTAAAATCGCCTAGCGACTTAGCAAAATTGTTAGACAAAATGTAATTTTAGTGCATAATTGCATAATTTAAGTATTAAAACTTGTTGAAATAACTAATTTATTTTAGAAGTTTGATGTCTTCTACCGCGCCATAGGCTGCATAATGTGACGATACTGAAGGTGTTGCAGCACATCTTTGTAATAAACTAAATGGAGTCACGAAATTTAGGAACTATTTTATTATACGTGTAGCCATTTAGTGTCGACTAGAATGTATTCAATTTTAGTATGAGCATATGGCTAATGGGGGTAACCTAACCAACGA
Organism: Dreissena polymorpha; assembly: GCF_020536995.1. NCBI lineage: Eukaryota > Metazoa > Mollusca > Bivalvia > Myida > Dreissenidae > Dreissena > Dreissena polymorpha. The sequence continues at coordinate 128,328,646 of NC_068356.1, read as the reverse complement.
CTAAACGAACATGCGCCAGAAATGGAAATTGATTCCGGATCGCCTTGTTGAGAAGATAAGCGAGTGCATAGGACTGACATACTACCTGGTAGATAACTCATTTACAACACACTTGTCTAGTTTACATGGAATTGTAAATGTTCGTAGCAAGTGAAATACAATATCTTGATAGTGTAGATGTTGGCATTTTGATGCTATTCGATTTATCCAGTTATAAATGGATTTTCACTACAGTCGCCCGGATGTAGGAACAAAATAGTTAGGTCCAAGCAGTGGGTTCGTTTAACTTCACAATCGTCTCCTGAAATAAACGGCATCTTCGTTATTCGAACAGACGCTTCAAAACAACGATATTTGTATACCTGTTGAAGCCACTTTAAAATTGACACATTTAAACAGTGTTAGGGTAAGTTGGTAACTTAAATAGAATATACATAACGGAAGATGATGTATTTTCATTATCGATAATTATGTGGATTTGTAAACATATGGTAAAGAACGCTTTTAAAACGTTACACTTTAACATTTGCTTAACGGTGAAATTTGGTTTTTCACGTTGTACAGAACACATCCTCAGCAAGTCTATGGAACGTTACGTTGTTCGAGCTGCTATGTCACGAATGGTCAGGAGAATATGTGTCTTGTTCTGAGAAAACTGGGCATAATGCATGTGCGTAAAGTGTTGTGCCAGATTCGCCTGTGCAGTCCACACAGGCTAATCAGGGACGACACTTTCCGCCTTAATAGGATTTTTGCTAAGAAGAGACTTTATTTAAACGAAAAATGTCATTAAAAGCGAAAGTGGTCGTCCCTGATTAGCCTGTACGGACTGCACAGGCTAATCTTGGACGACACTTAACGCACATGCACTATGCCCAGTTTTATCAGAACAAGACACATATCAATGGGATCGAAACTTGCTTGCAATCTCATGCATACAATACTCATCCAATTCAGTGAATTTAGCAACATTTATTACTAAATCGAAAATACCAAAAACAATCCCACTAAACAACTTTTTGGAGAGAGACCTTGAAAAACAGATTAGGACTTTTCGGTTTGTGGTTGGATAATTATAATTATTTCTGGTTCTTGCCATATTAATTGTATAAATCGGTAGCTTTTTAAACGTAATGATATAACAATTTGCATGCATTTTCAAACGGAAGGATATAATAATTTGCCTAGATTTTTTAATGAATGCTTATTGATTCTTTTCGCTATGATATCAAATATATTAGAAAACATAGTGCACATGTTTATATCAAATAAAACTTGGGTTGGAATTGAAACCGCGTCAGCCGTTTTAGAACCAGCTGCTCTCGACGGTACGCTCAAGTCATTGGACGTCATCAGCAGATTACAATGATGTACGTGTGTTTGTTATCAAGGCGACTCTTGTCCTGACATTAATAGTTAAGTTTCACAACGTTGATGATGTGCCATTTATCTATTTCAACTCATTCCATTAACGAGAATAGTTTTCTCCCAAATTGGATGCTGTTTCATTCATTGTTTGTCATAATCAAAATATGTGGCAATTTAATTTTAATTCCAAACTAACTTTCAAAGTCAAACACTAACAACCATCAACCGAACACAACGACAAGAGCATACACGCAGAAATGTAAATGTCGTAAAGAAAGACAAGCTCATATCATAGCCATAAACTTGCCAACGTGATACATAACAGACGTATAGGTTATCCACACACAAAACGAGAACGCAAACAGACGTTACAGGTAAACAAAAACAGGCATTATCAAGTATTAAAACATAAAATAGTAAAGAATAAACATAAGGCAAAATATTACCGATAACTATACAAAATACGACGAGACAAAAACGACGCTACTCTTTTTTTGAACTGGAACATGCACATTCACAAATTATGATCAGAGGGGGTAATCACGTGACAAACAAGATGGCGATGTCCATGCCGAATCAGCAAACTTTCGCCGTTTAATACCCTTTATTACTTGTATTAATTGTTAAAGAGCCGCTCACCTTCCAGCCATATCGACAAGAAAGTGATTAGCGTTTATATTGTATTGATATTCGATCTATATCAAGACTTATCTCGCTGCGAAATTTCTCAGCGTGTCAAAAAATTACAGCTCCCGCCAAGAAAATTCGCAGCGAGTACAGTCGAGATATAGAGCGAATATTTATGCGAAATAAACGCATATCACTTTCTTGCTGATATAGCTGGAAAGTGAGCATCATTTAAACAATCAGTACAAGGAGAAAATGGTATAAAACGACGAGAATTACCTGTCTCGGCATGGACGTCGCCATCTTGTTTGTCACGTGACGACCGTTGATTGCTTAAAAAATCTAAATCAATATTGCGATAACGAAGAGTATTACATAACAATACGAACAGTAGGTTCAAATGGTATTACGCAAATCTCGTGACAATAACGACAGAAAAGCGTGCAACATAAAGAGACGTACGGTATGTTCCGTTGGTGGTGCACATGCCGACCTGTCCACCCTGGCACGTGGTGAACTGGACATAGAGGACAATGACTGGACGATGCAGTTGTCGCTCCTACGGAGGAAGCTGCCAAAATAATCGGTGGTGACAATGTGTTTTTTACTTAATTCGAAATTATTTAATATCCAGTTACATCAAAATTACTTTTAACTGATCGCGATGCTATCAATATAGGTTACTATCAAAAGTGCGTTATTTTCGTATTTGCTTTCTTCAACAAAACGTTATTCATTTCGATACAATGATACTTCTTTGCATGGTGTAATTTGCTCTTGTGAATGTAGTTATTTATTGAATATAAGTGATAACCTACTACCATTTACTTATAATAAATGTAAAAATAACATGAAAAGTGGTGGTGGTGGTGGTGGTGGTGGTGGTGGTGGTGGTGGTGGTGGTGGTGGTGGTGGTGGTGGTGGTGGTGGTGGTGGTGGTGGTGGTGGTGGTGGTGGTGGTGGTGGTGGTGCTGCTGCTGCTGCTGCTGGTGCTGTTGATGATGATGATGATGACAACGACGACGATGATGATGATGATGATGATGATGATGATGATGATGATGATGACGACGACGACGACGACGATGACGATGATGATGATGATAATGATGATGATGATGATGATGATGATGACGATGACGATGATGATGATGATGATGGTGATGATGATGATGATGATGATGATGATGATGATGATGATGATGATGATGATGATGATGATGATGATGATGATGATGATGATGATGATGATGATGGGGAGGAGGAGGATCATACCAATAATAGCGGCCGATACGAAAACCAACACAACATTTATTCCAAAGTTTATGTTCTGTCTGTTCAATGCCTTAAAATTAGAAGATAAAGCATTACGTTAGTTGTGACTATAAATGATTGGCACAAAACGTGCTATACATGACTGATATGACGTCAATACCATATCATAACAAATACATATTAAATTTAGTACTTGGGCGAAAGTTTTCATCAGATTTAACTCGGTTAAGGCGTGATTGTTAGTGTCAAACTTCGTTCCATCATAAGATAAATACTTGAAAACAATATTAATACCGTGAACATGTCAAAGCGAGATTAGCAGTAACAATTCAAAAAACACACAAAACAAAATGATTCCTATTATTCACGAATATGCTTATTGTTTAATCACAACATTTTCCATCTAAAAAGCCGGGAAACGAATGATTATGGTAAATTGAACGCCTCTGTGATTGATTGAAGTACTGGAACCTGTCTTAATAAACATTGTAAAACAAATTTAAGTTCCAACGCAAATTTTGCTGGAGAATAATAAGTTAATTTAAGTTATTTCATTAAAGCGGGACTGCACGATTTTGTCAAATATTTATGAATTTATATAAAAAGTGTTAAAAAACGTATTATTCATATATTTCAATACAAATTAAAATGAAAGTAAAGAAGAACATGTGTCGAAAAATACGAAATAAGCCAGATATTTAATTATGATATCAAAAATGTATGTACAGTCGAATTCGCCAGCATGTATATCATGCATGTTCGATGTGAATCTAAATTTAGTGTAAAGGTCATTTTTATTTGTGAGCGTTCTCTCACAAATAAAATGCAGACGCAATTTTGCAAATCAGTATGCCTAAGCTACGGTATGAACCGTAACCCGTGACTGCCTGTGTGGATAACTCCATTAAATTTAAGCAGACGACGAATCTCCCTGTTCTCACTGGTACAATACATAGTGTGATTTAACAGCTTGTAAGACAACGTTGGCTAGTCAAGAGTTTATCATTGAAATCTGTACATATTGGCTGCTTTCAGGGAAAACGGGGCTCAATGCATGTCAAATAAGATTAGCATGTGCACACTGATTAGCTGTATCAATGATTTGAAAAAAACAACAACACACATCTCGACCTGTGTTTTAAGACACACTCTTTATTAATTTGAATGGGTTGTGGTCATTTCAAACTTGCGATATAAAAAGCTATAACATATATTTTTAATCTGAGTTTCGTCTAAGATAATACAACAGGGAACAAATTCAGTGCCTTCAGCGCTTTGATAATTTCCTGCAACGATATCTATTCATACGACACAGACGAATGCTTCGGTTATTGTAGGAAAATATGTACGAAATACATTCGTCACAATCGGCTCGGGGCGCTAATTTCTCTTTGCTGCATTTTTCGAAATTCGTCTTCAATGTATAATTGCTCTTGCCTATTTTGAGTTATTGTAACATATTTTTATAAATACATTACAATTTAACAAATATAAAAAAACGTGCAGTCCCGCTTTAATTTGACCCTCGATCAGTGAAAACGGGGTTTTATGCATGTGTGTAAAGTATCGTCCCGGTGTCGACACTCTCCGCCAAGACTGGATTTTCATTTAGATGGAACTTCCTTTAATCGAATAATTTCAATAAAGCCTGGATTGTTGTCCAAGTTAAGCCTGTGCAGTACGCACATACATTTAGACCCGTTTTCCCATGGCGACTGACATATCCTTGCAATAATTCGGAGCAATTTTATCATACATGTTTATTGTAAGCTAGAATGCACGCCATAACTTCAAATAAGTCATAACATCTTTAATATCTCTGATAAGACAAGTGCATGCAAATCTTTACTCATGTCATTGAAAACATCGCGTGTTTGTTAACTAACGGAAATATTTTGTATGTTATGCATATTTAGCTATAGAGTTTTATAAGCAAGACATATAGAAAATGTCAAATAAAAACAATTCAAAATAAACAAACGGACATACTTAAATTAACAACTTAATTATAGAAAATACATTCTCACATAAAGAATGATGTTGATAATTTAATACCGTTAATTAAATTTTATTTACAAACATAGCATGCTATTTAAATTTCTGTATCGCAACTTCGAATAAGAGAATATGACGTGGTATACACGGTATATTTAGTTGTTTCCAAGAACAGCTAAGGTTAAAAGTGGTGTTTTGAAAATCGGTATGCATGGTATTACGATAAACCAAATCTCACTTCAACAAAAACCACCGACAAATGTATAGTGTCATGATGAGACTTAATCGTTTCATTATCTAGCCACTAATGTACCCGGTCAGTCGGTTTGGAAATCGTTCTAGAAAGACTGAATAGGCTACCAAAATGTGCAAGTTTGCTTATAACAGAGTTTGAAATCAATTTGTAATCAAAAACTATTGTGCCTTCATGAACCGTTTATAAGAAACAGATACAGTCTTAAAGACCCGCGTCGTGTGAAAATGGGTCTTTTGCCATATACTGAAAATATGAACTTTTTGCAAGTAATGTAATATACCAGTCGTGATATTTTAATCAATATAAACTAATCATTGTTACAAATACGGTATTTTAGAACTTTTCTTTTTTCGTGATACGTGGTTGATGGTCCCTTTAATAAGTGTTGTCGCTAATCAAGTTCCACGCATGAAAAAAGTGCGTATTGCACCTCGTCTAGGTGCTGTATCCAAATCACGGTGCCTAACCAATACGGATAATACCGGAAACTTTTGAACGATTCCGGATAATACGCGAAACGGCACCGGATCATATCAGAAATATATTGACTGTTTTGAGGTAAGTGTGTTCTTTTATTTCAATATTCTTTTTTTAAGTTAACATTTTTCACCAAACCAATATTCCGCGGAACAACTAAGACATTCATTAAGTAAATTCTATACTCGTGCTCAGTAACACAAGCGTCAATATGCAGAGGGAACCTATATTGTCCAACAGTTTATGCGCAAAACCTGTGGAAACGGAGGTAAAATGCAGATATTGGTCTATATTAACAATGAAATTAAAATTTCTGAGCTAGTTTCCTGATAAAAACGGCAGCATAATTATTGTTTAATCATTGCCATAATGATTGACGGTTTAGTTTGTAGAACAAACACGTATTTTATGTGTCGATTGCTAGCACCGGATAATGCATGAATTAGGCACCGGATAATAGCCGAAACTAATGAACTTAAGTATAGTAATTTTAAAGAATATTTTGGATTCTGCTTATATGGTTAACATTTAAAGAATTTCTTGATTTAAGATTGTTTAATGAATGTGTCGGTTATTTCTCGTCACTCAGACCTGACCACTCTGTCTAAACGCCAGTTAAAACGCATGAAAAATGTCTAGACCCTGCCCTGAAAAAGCTTATTAAAACTAGACATTAAAGGTTACACACTGTATTGATTCTTACAAAATCGGATGTAGAACGCGTGCTATTGTACAACGACCGATAAATCGTTAATATCTATAAGATATAACAACCCTTTGATTGTTTTAATATTAAAATTATATAAACGATTTGATCACCTTTGATTGTTTTAATATTAAAATTATATAAACGATTTGATCACGATTTGAAAAAAAGTTTTTAGACCAGTTCAGCAGTAATAATTGTAAAATAGAATTGTTGGCGTATTTTTAATCTTTTTTATTAACCATTCATGTTTACTTTGGTGCGATTATAATAATTGTTATTTATTATTTTGTTGAATATTGGGGAGTTGTGTGTAACCTTCGGTTTAGATTTAGAGTGACTTCCCTTGTTTACAAATACACTTTCCTCAAAATGCACACATGGTTTGTCGTTTTTGGATTATCAATATCAACATTCACTCATTCAGAGCTATTATCTGTTTTATTTGTAAACAATCTATGTTTTACATACAATAGTTTTCATTTCATAGTTCACTTATTACTGTATGCTATTTGTTTCAGATACCAGTGCCCTCACATCTGTCATGATCTGAGTTCGGATTTAGAGTTTGAAGTTCGAGATAGTCAGATAGAATATGGTGAGTACATAGAATATGGTGGGTACAGTCTCAGATGATAAGTTTACTCCATGAATAAGGGCCACTGTTCCATATTTATTTGATTGGATGTAGCAGTGGCAGTTCTCCCTCTGGCCCAAACATTTCTGTAGCCAAATTTACCTTTTTATGTCTGAATTCTTATTATTTAGGATATTTTATGGGTGACTATGTAGAAATCCTTATAGCCAAATGGATTTTGTAGCCAAATTACATTATTTGTAGCCATTGGCTAATTTGGCGAATGACAGAGTAAGCCCTGAGTGGACTGATTATTATTATGCCCCCCTTCGAAGAAGAGGGGGGTATATTGTTTTGCTGGATGTCGGTCGGTATACCAGTTTGTTTCCGATCAATAACATGTGATCTGATTGACCAATTTGCTTGATACATCCCATGTGCATTTTCCTTTGCCAATAGTTGATGACCCCTATTTAAATTGGGGTCACTATGTCAAAGGTCAAGGTCACTGTCACACTAAGAGTGAAAATTGTTTCCCATCAATAACTTTTGAAAAAGGCACCGATTGGTTTGATATTTCCCATGTGCATTGGCATTGGACAGTAGATGTCCCTCATTATAATTAGAATCACTAGGTCAAAGGTTAAGGTCACTGTCACACTAAGTGTGAAATAGTTTCCGATCAATAACTTGTCAACTGATTCACCGATTGGCTTGATACCTCACATGTGCATTGGCCTTGGACAGTGGAAGACCCCTGTTGAAATTGGGGTCACTAGTTCAAATGTCAAGATCACTGTGACATTAAGTTTTATTAAAGTGGCTAAGTCACACTTATATGATAAGATTGACTCATATGATCATTTTTGTTGCGAAAAATTCCATGTCAAGGTCCTGTTTAGGGGGGGCCTCTGTCTCCGACCACGGAGCTCTTGTTAACTTAAAAAAAAATTGGAACAATTTATCCTGCTTTGATCAACTGCTGTCCCCATGGCATTCGTAAAGTAACCATGAAAGAAAAGTGTGCCAGTTAAAAGGCTCATGACTTCGGAACAATAGCATATGTCAATTGCTAAAATATGATAATTTATTTCAGGATTTCACGAACGACCTAAGTTTTTTTGGATTTGCGGTGACTGAACAGGAGCAGGAGAGTTTTGTGGTGTCAACTGAAACTGATAGAAATGAACACAATGTTGAGTCTGGAGACCAAGCGGATAATTTATTGTTTGACTGCAACAATAATGAAAAAGCCACAGAGCAACCTTTAGACTTAGAATGTTCTGTTGAAATTGTTGTTGACAATAAGAAGAAACATGAATGCAATATGTGTGTAAACAAATATAGCACAAGAACAGGATGCAAAAGGCATTTAGTTAGCCATTCCAACGATGGTCAAAAGTGCACTGTTTGCGAAAAAGTGTTCTATTCCACCTATGACTTAAAGAATCATATGAGCAACCACAGTAACTTACGCACTTTCTCGTGCATTGAATGTGAAAAAACCTTTAAAACAAAACGCGACTTAAATGTTCACAGAACAAGGCTACACAAATCTTACTTGAAATGTGTGTGTGAAGTATGTGGGAAGGGTTACAATTATAGAAATGAGTTAGATGGACACAGGGCAAAACATGATGGGTCCAAACCATTTAAGTGTCCTAAGTGCAACAAAGCATATCAGTACTTGCCTAACCTGTCACGGCATGTGTGCGGAAAAATGGAATCACCAAGTGTGATAAGTGTGGAAGCATTTTCAAGACAAAACACTACCTTCAAGAACACATGAAGGCTCATGATGACCCCGAACAACATAAGTGTTATGTGTGTGGAACTTTTTACAAATATAGATCTTCTTTTTAAAGACACAAAAAGAAGACTGGTCATTAGTGTTTTAAATGCTTTAGTCAGAATAAGTACAGATAAAACTCTGGATATATTATAATGTTATAAAGGCATATAATTATACAGTTATATCTGTTTACTGTAAGGCCTTAGCAGAAACTTAATGGCAATAGTAAACCCTTATGAACCTTATAAGCACTTGTTTTTCAGCCAGTCTTCATCATGATGTTTGCTCAGAAGATTTGCTTAGCAATTAGGAAATCATTTTGTTGACATAAAGAAGCATTGCTTTTGAGAAATTACCAATACCCGGTATACCAGCTGCATGAAATTAATTCATATTGTGGCATTTATTTTTTTAATGCAGTCATCTGAATATTAATCCTGCCTTAAAATATAGTGTAGCATTGTTGGATTGTGTCCTTCTTAAGATGATGATGATGATGATTATTTGGTTGATGATTGACAGCAACAAACTGTCTGAATACGTTTTATTTAATATTCTTGCTATTTCAGGTAATGACATTTATTGTTGGAGAATATTACAACTGTTAGAATTTAAATTGTTATTAAACAGTATTTGCATATTGGGTATATATGTGTTAGGGCTCTGCATTAAGGTTATTCTGTTAAAACTACATGTATTTGAAAGCTTGATGCATGGTTTATGTTTGTTAGGGCTAACTTGCAGTTGTTAAATAATATTTTCGACCCCATTTACGAGATGACATGGTGACAAGCCAGCATTTGATTGTGTATGAAGTTTTATTTCTTTGAGCAAGATGCTTGATGATAATTGCAACTTTTTCTTTCAACAATATATGAATTGTGTTATTTGTGTATATATTTTTCATTCAGTTTTCACAAGACAAAAGAAACAGGCTTTCTTATATTCATTCTTTATTGAAGTGTCTATTGACTGAAAAGTATTAACTGTATAATATAAATGTATAAAATCATGGCAGGAGCTGCTGGTCTTTAAGTTCATTTTAAGTTTGACTATTGTTTTAATTTTTGCTGGTTTAATGTTGAGTATTATCAATAAATGTGTTCTTTGTAGTTTCCTAATACAATATTACAGAAAAGAATAAATAACTAAACAGAGTCCACTGTTATATTTGTTTAAGCTTGTAAAAACATGTTAATACCCCTACAAACTAAGTTTAGGGGGTATATATGAGTGAGCTTGTCTGTTGGTCGGTCTGTCTGTATTAAGTGTCCGCTCTCTAATTCAAGTTGTTTTCATCCGATCTTCACCAAACTTGGTTAGATGTTGTATCTAGATGATGTCTAGGAAAAGTTTGAATATGATTCATGCGGGGGTCAAAAACTAGGTCACATGGTCACTTCGTGCGTTTTAAACATTGAGCATGGTGTCTGCTCTCTAATTCAAGTAGTTTTCATCCGAGCTTCACCAAACGTGGTCAGGAGTTGTATCTAGATGATGTCTAGGCCAAGTTTGAACATGGGTCATGGCAGGACAAAAACTAGGTCACAGGGTTACTAAGTGTGTTTTAAACATTGAGCATGGTGTCCGCTCTCTAATTCAAGTAGTTTTTACACCATATTCACCTTACTTGGCCAGAAGTTGTATCTAGATGATGTCTAGGTCAAGTTTGAATATGGGTCATGCCGGGTCAAAAACTAACAAATAAGTTTATGTTAAGTTTCAACTGTTTTATTATGCAAATTATCTTCAGACAAACGATGGTATTTGACATGAGAAAAATATGCTTGTCAAATTATGATTTTTGAGGTTTGTTTTCCATAAACAGGAGTGTATTTATAATCTGGTACATGGATATCTTTCTGTTAAAACCATGCAATCATAAATGATTGAAGCATAAATAACTCTGCAATAGAATATTTGGCGCCACAGCTGCCAGACTATAAACTCTAATATATTAGAATGTTTTGTTTTCACACCTTGAAATAAAATGCACGGTGTTGTGATCATCAGTCACACATTAAAAAGCAGAATGCCATTAAGCTTACAGCCACATAGGATGTGCTATGTGGTGAGACAAAGAAGACACTGTATGATCTACAGCACTTTCGTGGCTGATCCTTTAGCGGTTTCAAAAAACCAATATCCTGTGTATTGAAACATCAAAAGATCATATAACAACCTGTCACTTGTCAAAACAATATGTTTTATGTCAATACACAAGCCTAAGTAGCGAGCACATTCAAATCACATTGCTGATATTGGAAGGGGGGACTCGTTCAAAAAAACTACAAATGTATATTCATTTAAATGCTTTTTGCTAAATTACATTCGAAACCCCTAAAAGGTAAGTTGAAACAAATAGTAGTTATTATTGCGATATTAGATTTCACTTTCTCCAAATTTTTATAAAATACATTGGACATGTTGATAAAATTGAAAGTTTAATTCAACTGTCTAATGGTCGTTGAAATAGAACAGGAACAGTGCACCACATGCGAACACCGCGTTAGGTATGTACTGCCATGTTAAGACCTTTATTTAATCAACTATTTTAATAGTGACATAGTAGTTCGTTCTGTTCCGTGATGAACACTTTGTTCTCCTAATGTGGTGACATAATACAATTTACACTTTCATAGTGTCCTCCAACGTTATACCAAGACGAGTGGTTGGCAGAATCTTTGACTCATCGCATTTGTGGTGGCTGCGAATTGGCAAACAGCCCCTTGCGACCTCATGCCGTCTGCTGATATCTGACCGTTTCGATTTTCGTTGTCTTTTTCCAAGCCTCGTAGGTGAATCAAATGCATGATTTCTGAAAACAAAGAAATATACGCCCAAATATAATAAAACACTGCAGACATCTCCCAAGAATTAAAGCAAAATTTAAACAAATCTAGCGATTAATTGGAATTTAAATATAAGGCATGTGGAACTAGTGTAATGGCATTTCATGGGTGCTTTAATGTCTATTGCGCAATACCTGCAAGTTAAGATTATACGCTTTTGTTACAAAAACATATATGCATAACACATATCTGCGTTTAATGATTACGTTTTTGTCTACCACTTGCTTGTATCATATATACGCATTTCATTAAACACATTAGAACATCGTGGCTGTCTGGTTAGCGCAGTGGTTGGTACTCGCGCTTCTCGCCTAGGCGACCCGGGTTCAATCGTCGCTTCCGGTACATGAGAGCTTGATTAGTGGTCGCCATACCGGACTGGCGGGGTTTCACCCGGGCACTTTCTTTACCCCCACTCCAGCACAAGACCACACCAAAATGAAATATCTTTCAGTTGCAAGCAAATACTAGTAGTTGGAAATTGCAGCCATACCGGTTTTGCAAAATGTGTCCCAAATTTCGTGAGTCTAGTAAAGTAAATAAGGTAGGAGTGCTGGGACACACTCTGGTTTCTCACATAATGCAGCCTCAGAATCGGATTTACTTGTTGATGTGGAAGGTACTGTTGCAGATAAGTTTTCTTCGCGGAATTTAGTTTTTTTTTGGTTGATGTAACCACAGAGACGATTTTCTCTTCCGTTTCAGTCTGAAATATATACAATGAAAATGACGTCATATTATTTGCGTTTCCATACAGTATTAACGCATAGTAGCTTTGCATGCCTTTCCATATATACAACATATCCTGAATTGTATATTGTGAACACTTGTGGTTATTTATTTTTAAATTTCATGATAAATGACAATTTGCCAGTCCGGTCAAGCTTGATTGAACGCACGCACGCACATATACTAGACAATTGCTACAGCTATATCGAGATTTCCGCAAGAGGGCGCGACACACATATTATACATTTTTTCATGTTTCTCTTAGTAGGCATTACTTCTTTTAGGTGGAAGAATTTAACTGAAAAGTGCGAATTTACATCGATACAATCCGTATCGTCAACTCATATCCATTTTTGAAACCAACTTCAAGTACTATATTAAAAGTTTCACATAAGATGTGCACATGTTGTTTATAAAACCTGCTGAAAAGCACGTAATCATCTGTATATGTATCAATTTATTTCGTGTATTATCCAGTGCCGTGTTTCCGGACTTTATCCGGTGCCAGTATTTTATGGTTTCGTCTGTTATCCGGTGCCAGTGAAATCAATATGCGACCCTTTTAAAACGCAAATGCTCACGTTTTTGATGTTGCCTGTAAATTCCTACGATTTTTTTATACATCTAAATAATTTTTACAACATTGCAAAGTAGTAGTAGCATATGTTTTTTCTCGCCAGTTACAAAAATGCAAGTTTTTTAAAAGTATTTCATGACTATGAGATAGGTATGGTTCATTTGTTTTCGTTCGTTTTGATAAAATATTTTATTTTCATGTCGAATTTTGAATTCAACCATAAGCTGAAATACCATAATGTTCCGTGAGCAATAGTATTTGGCATACTTACGCGGTCTTGTTGACTTTTTCGCTCACAATATTAGGCACATCCATCATTTCGTCTTGTTTATGTTCTGATATGATCCGGTGCCGTTTCGCGTATTATCCGGAATCGTTCAAAAGTTTCCGGTATTATCCGTATTGGTTAGGTACCGTGAAATATAGACGTGCAACTCAGTATAAGTACATGAAGTATATTATGATGAAGCATTTTAATCGGAATTAATTCACTCGATGGCAAACTATTTTAAACTATATAAAAATACTTAAATTTACGACTAATACATTGCAGTAGAGGATACGTTCTTAAAAAATATTACTGTCAATACATGAAAATGAATAAAAATGAAATGGCAAAATATTTTGTTTAATTTCACGTGGTTTGTTCTGAATCCTGTATAAAATCATGAGATTCAAGCCTTCAAGCGTTCCTACTTTTTCCTACTTTTGTCCACTTTTTAATAGCTTCCTACTTTTTCCTACTTTTTGCTAAAAAAACTTCTACTATTCCTATTATTTGAAAAATAAAGTCCGCAAAAAAAGAACTTTGTGCTAGGTATATTTGCAGAAAATGAACAAAAGGTGTCTAACTGGCTGGTTTCTGTTGTTGACAGATGTGGCAAACATGTCCCTCCCCATGTGCATCATCTTTCATCATCATGAAGGTGAGTCTCTCAGGTATTTTAAATCTTTTTTGGCTGAACTCCAGAAGCATAGAATCCTCACAATGCTATACATGTATAAACCCAATGATGCCATGCTGAGTTATTTTCAAATGTTGTTTTCATTTCCAAAAAAGTATGTATCAAATATTAGAGATGTGATTTCTTTGATTTCCAGTTATAGAAATACATTATCATTTGAAAGTAACCAAAACTATTTGCAAAGCTATTACCAGCTAAAGGAAAATACTATTCCAATTGTATAGCTGCAGCTTTGCATTTCTTTTGCTGTCACTATTTACTCGCTTGGGAACCTCATTTTCACTGACATACATGTATGTTTTTGATTTTATGTTTGTTAAAGAATATAAAAATAGCCATTTGAATAGTAACATTAAAAGAATTTCATTCTACTAACATACAATGGCTTTGAAAAAGTTGCTTTTTATTTGCAGATCATAGATGTAGTTGCTTCCACATGATATAACCATATGATATAAACTAACTATGCCAGGTGGAAAAACTAAGTTCAACAGGTCTTGGCTTGTGAAGCTTGACAACAATGGAAATAGTATTGGTGACTGGTGTGTACAGGATTCCTCAAATGAATTTGCTGCATACTGTTTTGTGTGTTCCAAGAGCATCTCTTGTGCGAACAATTGTTTATATCAGGTTATCAACCATGCTGATGGAGCAAAGCACAAACAATGTATAAAAGAAAAAAAGACACAGAAACTGCTGTTTGTTGCCAAACCTACTTCTTCAACCTCAACAAGCACTCAAGGAGGAGGAGATGTTGGGAAAAGTGTATACCTACAGCCCCTTGCCCACACTGAACAAGTAGCAAAAGCTGAAGCTCTATGGGCATTGAACGTTGCAGCAACTGGTATGTCATACACTTCATGTGATGGTCTTCCTGTACTATTTAGAGCCATGTTTCCAGGACAAGTGTCTGCAGACTTTACCATGAGCAAGTTCAAAATCTCCTACTTAATTTTTGATGGGATTGGACCTTCTTAAGGAAAAAGCTGGTTGATCAAATAAATTCCAGTAAAGTTCCATATACAATTCAGTTTGATGAAACAGGGACTTGCCAAGATAAAAAAACAATGTGACATTCTTATGATATTTTGGAATGTTAAAAAGGGCCAATGTCAACTGTATACTAGTATCTCAAAGGTCTTCTGTTTGGACATGCCCCAGCTGATGTGGTAACTGAGGGAATTATTGAAACACTAACTGAAAATGGTTTTGAACTGAATGTACAACAGTTAGTTTCTCTTGGTTGTGATTGCCCAAATGTGAACAAGGCAATATGGAAAAGTCTCAATGACTATGAGAAGGAGTAAGGGTTTGCAGAGTTGGTGCCATTCATTCCCTGTACCCTTCATGTTGTCCACAACGCCTTCACGAAAGGAATCTGTGTGTATGGTGAAGATGCTGAACAACTGGCAGTGAACATTTTTCAGTGGTTCAAGTCGCACACATGTCAGCGGGAGGACTTCCAGGAAACCTTGGCAAAACTGGGGCTGGATGATGAAATGTTTGTGCGACATGTTCAGTGTCGGTGGCTTACACTCGTCCCTGCTCTGCAGAGATTACTGCGCAACTGGAAAGCTGTCTTCAAGTTTTGTATTTCATAACTGACCTCCCAGCTATGAGCAAGGAGAATCATACAGAGTCTAACCTTCGAAAGAACTCCAGGTATCAACGTATTTGTAGTCAGCTTAAGGGCAAAGAAACACTTGCTGAGATCCAGTTCTTGACAAACACAGGGCTTTTGTTTGAATCTTTCCTGGAACTCTTCCAGAAGCAAGAGCCACTTATCCACTTGCTGTACTCTGAATCAGCAGATCTGCTGAAGACAATCATGCTCCGCTTCATGAAGTATGACTCTGTTGGAAATTGTAAAGGCAGGCAGTTGCTGGCAGTGGATGTTCGGAAAGCCGAGTTGTGTTCTGATGTTGCTGACATGGAGATTGGAAATGATACAAAGAAAACTTTGTCTACCTTAGAACATGGTTGTGCAAAGAAGGTGTTGTTTAGCATGAGGTCTTTCTACCAGACAGTTACTGAATATCTACAGAAACACCTACCACTTCAGAGCAATCTGATGAAAGGAGCCCAGTGTCTTCATCCTGAAGTTAAAGATCAGGAGGCAGCCCAAAAGTATTTGAAAATACTGTGCAACTCTTTGCTGTTGATCTCAGATCAGAATATGTCTGCTATAACGGATGAGTGGGAATTGTACAGAACTGAAGAGATTCCCACATCAGTTCTATATGATAAAGAAGAAAACCTGAAAAGGATTGATTTATACTGGGACTATGTGCTTCGCACCAAAACCAAAGCCGGTGCTCTGAAGTATCCTCATTCGACGAAGGTGGTACAGACATGCCTGTCTATTGCACATGGAAACGCGGATGTGGAAAGGAGTTTGTCCATCAACAAGAAGATATTAACTCCAGAAAGAACCTGTCTCTCGGAATAGTCACTGAATGGCTTGAGAATGTCTAGAGATGTAGTAAGCTTGTTTGGCAAGGTGGCAGATGTGCCTGTTACAAAGGAACTGCTGTCATCAGTAAGACAGGCTCATAAGAAATATACAGAAAGAAAAGAGGCAGAAAAAATGGAGACCTTGATGAAAGAGAGAAGAATATAAGAGGACAGTTTGTCTGTTTAGTTTAGTTTAGTTTAAACAAACAAAAAGAGAAGGAATCACTTAAGAAGGAACTGGCGAAAAAGAGAAAGATAAATGAAGAAGAGAAGGATCTCTAAACAAAGGAAAAGGATTTGCATGTAGACTTGCAGAGAGCAAATGAGATCTTTGAAGAAGCCAATGAAAGACTGGCTGCAGCCATTAAGGCAAAGCACTTCAAGGAACTGAACTTTGCTCAGTCTCTACTCGAAGTGGCTAAAGGAAACATTAAAAAAGTGACAGAGTCCATTGAAACATGCAAAGATTAAAGAGATGAAATAGCAAGAAAGAGAAAGAGGATGATAGATGACTGCCAAAAAAAATGCCTTGGATAAGGACCAATAGAATAGTTTGAATGGGCTTATAGTGCTTGCTGTGTTGATGTATGTTAATATTCAGCTGCTTGCTTCTGGAGTTCACAAATACATATATAATTATGCATGTAGTTGTGTCTTCATATGCCTCTTGTGTTCTGAATCAGTAACTTTACCTTTTATTAACAACTAACATTCTCTTGTGTTTAACCATTTTATACAACATGTTTACTGTATAGATCTGCATTAGCATTAGTGCTCTAATCATTGTAAATCATCTGGCTTACTAATTCACTGTACTGAATATAGTCCTTTACATGTAGCTTGTAACCACATACTAATTTACCATTAACATGCAAGTAAATGCTTTACTAGCATGGTTATGTTATTTTTGTTAATTTGAGAATAAAAAAAAGTTTCAGGCTGATGGAAGATGACCACACAGTTCAGCAACAGAAACTGGCCAGCATTGGTATACAAGAATAGTCCACATGGCATAAAGAATGTTAGGGTTTTGCATTTAGAACGCCTCCTCGGGTAAGTTATTTGCCATGATGAATTAACAATTTAACTGAAAATATTCCTACTTTTCCTACTTTTTTGGAAAAAATATTCCTTCTATTTCCTACTTTTCTGTCAGAAAACCTCCTACTTTTTTCCTACTTTTTTGTGAGTGGCTGCTGGAAGGCCTGGAGATTGTAAATCAATGGGATTTTCCTCCTTAATGTTTTTGCAAAATCTCATCACTGTAGACAATCAAAAGTAAATAACATTGGTGTTTGCGTTTTTTCGTGGCCGTTGCCTACGTTAAAAATCGAACTTCATCTCCTGTGACTGTAAACTAAATGCATTCAAAGAGAGAACAACTGCAATGCCTTCATCGCTTTGATAATCTTAAGAATACTTGTTTGAGAATATTTCTCGTACAGCAGTGTTTAAACAATCTGAGCCTAAATGTTTTTCAAACTATATATTAAATTGACGTTTTTATATACAAAAATATGTTTAAAAACTTTTAAAAATAAAAATAAGTAATACTGGTTTTATAATATATGGGTCATAATTTGCAAATAACTGAGTAACCGAGCAACGGGTATTCATGAAACTATCGGATAGAAGGATAAACTGAAATATGGTTTATTTTTCACTATTTTATGCACTCAAATTGAGGATTAAGGCGTATTAATAATCATTTATAGACAGTGTTCCTCAGCCAAATCAAGGAAATATTACTTGTTTTTCATTTGTGTAATGGTATTCAACAATTTCGTGGTAGAATATTTGAGTAGAACTTCAGAATATTAACTAAAACCTGCCTGCTGATTTTTTTCATGTGGTTACGGAAATTACCGATCGTCGGTTGCCGAAAAACAATATGTCGCGGTTTCCGCAAAACACGATGCTTGCGCCCACAGATTTTGGTGTATCTGAATATTACTGATTGATAAATGAATCATTTTGATTCTCATTTGATAAATTTGTGATTTCAAGGCTGATAAAATTAAACTATGAAAGCTGTTCTGTCGTTTGGAATATGTCTCTCTACACATCTGTACAATCGGTTATTTCCGTAACCACCTCTTTAATTTAAGCAAAAACAAGTTTGAATCAAAATTCTTATGTTTTCAACAAATAATATACCACTTTGTCGATGAATACTAATACATGCATGATTTAAATGTAATATTTCAATGATTTCAGCCGCGAACACTGTCACGGTGTCTATACCACGTGACTTTTTCGGATCTGTGTTGAGAGAATAAAGCGCCACTCAATTTACATTTTTTTAATATTTCACCATTTTTAATGGAATAAAGTGGAGAGCCCGCTCATTCGTAAGAGTTCTCTATTGGTATCATGATCTTTTTAAACAAATAAGTTGTTTTTTTCAGTAAAGTGCAACCGCGCGTTTGAATGGTTAGGAAAATGTCAGATCAGTGTGGGGACTTCATCTTACAAACGCGCGGTTGCACTTTACTGAAAAAATACTTATTTGTTTAAACAGATCATGATACCTTTAGAAAACTATCACGAATGAGCGGGCTCTCCACTTTATCCCATTAAAAATGGTAAAATATTTATCAAGAAATATCTTTTTTTAAGATATACGACGTTGATTGTGGTAGGAGTTGGTGAAAGGTAAAGAGTTCCATGAATGAGATCAAAGATAGCGAATGTCTTTTTCTGTGCAGTTCTTAGCTGCATCACACGCAGTACGGGATGTTACGCGGAGTTTTCGCGGCTTATTTTACATTATTACATATTGATGGTCATAAACCTATAGATACACAACAGAAAACCAAAAGAAGAATGGAAGTGAAATTAAAACATATGAGTCAACCGGCCACACGCGAAGTATCCGTAAATATTTAAAATATTTTTCCGCGCGTTTTTCGAACAAACCTGTTTTAGTGGTTTTTCGGGCATTGCTATTTGATTCGATTATTAACAGTATCGAGAATCATCGCGCTTATGCTCAATACATTAGTCAATATGGTGGAATAATTCTTGTTAAATTAATCAAAAATAATATTTATCATGGTATTGTTGAAAACACATTAAGAATCTATTATTGACATACCATAATGATATCGCTGAATATCTTCATTTAACATATTTCTGGTCTAAAGAAAATTCCAGTTCACCTAGTTCACGCGATAGCGTCTATATTATATAACGATTGTTTTACTGGCCGCGAACTGACCCTGATACCCTGCGGGTTGGAATGCGATGCATTAAAGTAAGGCCACGCTTCCACTGCTGGAACGACGGCTTGTTTAAAACTTCATACTTTTACATGTTATAATATAAATGTTCAATTTCGAAAACAATTTAAAATGGTTTGGCCAAAACGAATATCAAGATAGGGAAAAACGATAGTTTTATTAACTTAAATATACTAGTACACAGACAGGAATATGAAAGTAATTACTAAATATGAGAACATAGCCTTTAAGTGCAATTGTCGCTGGCAATCCTCTGAAAATAACAGGTTTACGCACACACTGTATTGATGTCGAGTGTTTAGTGTAAAACTGTTCTATCTATCAAGCCTTTTCATTAGAGGTAAAATTGTTTCATGCTGAACACGCAGTTAAACAGTGTTACAAAGACGCGTTCGTGTTTCCAATGTTCTGGTGGTATGCTCAAATCAGCCAACGAACTAAATGAATTGTATTCATTCGTGTCTAGCCGCGGGAAATTTTATTTGAATTTTATCGGACACTTACAAAGGTCAGGTAAGAAGAAAAGCTGGCTTATACAGCTACGCCGAAAAATATATCATCAAAAAGGTTAACTGGGTCGCGCTTAATTTTCCCAACACAGATCTTAAAAAGTCACGTGGTATAGGCACCGTGACTGTTAATAACCTCGAAAAAAAACATAGCTAAAATGTTTAATTTACGATTTTAATTTTCTAAGTAGTTTGCATGCAGCATGGGATTAAATGGTTGAAAGATATATATCTCGACTATTTGATGATTTCGGATTGTTTAATCAAATCAGAAAAGAGCTTTTAAACGTTATATGACCCATGTTAAGCGAGATAATAAAGTTTTTTTCTTTTTCATAAAATTTTATTCAATCATACCCTGGGATGTAGAGTGCCTCAGGTACCCGCTAAAAGAACCTTAATTTGTAATAACAAATATAGGTGACTTAGTATGTTTTCTTGATTAACACAGTTACAGGAAAAGTAATAATATTATTAAAATAAAAACAGTCTTTGTACGTCTGCACGTTCAAGTTCTATACAGTCTTTATTCACGTCCGCGCGTTTGAATAGTAATTACATGTAAAAGCGATAGAAAAACTCAGCAAATTGAAAGTTTTAACAACACAAAAGTCACCTTCCTAAATTAAAGCGGGTCTTAATCAGTGGTTAGAATTGAGTTTATATTTGTACTTAGTGAAATAGTATTGTATTCACACTTCCTTATTTATTGTAAGGAATATTAAAAGAAACAAAAACATATAAGGTTATATATTTAAATAAAAAACTGTAATTAAATAAAAGGAGGTTCCCAGCGAACCACCTCAGGTCATGCACGGGCACTTCCCGCGATGGTCCGCCAGGAACATGATAAAGAGTCTACAGCTGCCCTGGGTGATGGAGTTGAGGCACGTGACAGCCTTTGGTACCACTACTCACCCGCCTCAACCCCACCATCCAGTTAAGCCTGAACAAGTGTGAAAAGGTATTTTTAAATAATATTAAATATGTTTTCGAATGGAAACTCAATACACAAGAAAGGTAAGTACAATGTTCCTATGACATAGGAAACATTGATGATAACAGTGATAATACATATATATAAAACATCAATACATACAAAAACACATCACACAATTGACACAAAACAAAAACACAAAACACTGTATCACTTTGATGTTCTCTCTCTGACCCAGGATGACAACCCGAGCACCGGCTCTCTACGTCCTCGCTGCTGTCATCCTGAAATCAGAGAGGAAACACAAACAGCAGAGAGCTAATATATTATATTTAAAGATTGCATAAGTTATGAGTCAAGTTCTTTGTGAAATATATATATATATATATATATATATATATATATATATATATATATATATATATATATATATATATATATATATATATATATATATATATATATATAATATTATGTCAGTGTGGCGCATGCCGCCACAATATAAATAAAGAGTCGTATGGTAAACGTTAAAAATCTATGGCTATTCCCAACTTAATTCTATCTAAAATCTTAACAATCAAATCAAAGGGGGGATGATAAAAAAAATTGAGATTTCGTGTTTAAACGCACGCACAAATTTGAAAAATGACGCCTATTTGAAACCAATTGAAAGTCTCCAAGAGGCACCTTTTGAATAATTGGGATCTTCATGTCAGTTCATTAACAAACAAAACCTGTAGGGCGACCTCCCATCTAAAACCAAGCCATCAAAATTTATTTCCTCACACCTGTTTAAAATCGAATAAATAAAGTGCAGAAAAGTTTCTCAATTGTCCATAGTTTTCCACATCCCATCCTCTAGGGAGCTAAGCCCTGATGCTTTTTGACAATATAAGCAGGCTTCCAGTAATCTAGTATTGATTAATGCCATTTGCCATGGCCACTTGCGGATGTGTTACGAAAGAACAATAATTACTTCTTGAAAACTTGCCCCTCAAAGACTTTTTATGTCTGCCAACACCATTCACAATTTTCAGTATTTTTCAGGCATAAGTTTAATTGATGTCATGTGGTAACACTGTTATGATTGTCAAAGATTTTTATTTAAGTAACAATAAAGAGAAACATAATGAGTGGGGTTCCTTATGTAAATTTTGTATATGGGTTTTTAATAATGAAACCAACAATTATATTATTTATAATTTTATATTCTTTATTTATATGGATTTTTGCTGAAAATTTTAAGACGTATGAAATATTTATTGGTACTCCTATTTCAGTAGGGAAACGAGTTTCAACTATTTATACAAAGAAAGGAAAGACAATTATGTGGTGGGGAGTTAACTCAAAAGTAATACAGTTATTCGACATAAAATTCTACAAAACTATCATCCCCGAAAACAAGTTCATTATTAACAGGGGCGATAATATCATACAATCCCCATGATTCAACAAATTGAGAGTAATTCGATCTTTTAAAATCAACAAAAATTCTAAATCTTAATAATGACAAAAACATGGTAATACTATTGATAACTTTAAACTGTTTTTTATGATGTTTTGTTTGATTTCGCAAATGCCAAATAACAAATCTGGAAATAGATAGGATCACTAAAATTGTGTAATTATGTCCAGCACTATCTGCTTTAAAATCAAAAACTTAAACATCTTTTCAGAAAGAGTGATTTTTGATTCTGAGGCAATATTTAACAAATATAGAACGGTTTTATTGAGGGGACTAAAAAAGGAACATTCTATAAATAGGTGCGAAACAGTTTCAATATTTTTACAGAAATAACAATTTTTGATCATTGAAATTTCTTTCAGGTAAAGGTAATCATTAACGTAAGATACAGCATGTACTAAAGAAAAACAAATATTTCTATGGCATGAGTCAATTGCTTTGGAAAATATGTTTGTTAAAGAGGTAGAAAAACTATTTTGCGGAAAATTAACTTTGTATTTAACAACTTTATCATCTACTGTTAGAAGCATACAATAGAACTGTTTGGCATTGATACATATCAAATTAATATCTTCTTTTATTTTTAAGATGGTATCTACAGCTTTAACACAATTTTTATAAAATAAAGGCATACTTTCACTTTTGGGGTATAAATTACTTTCAAAATTCTTATTATATTTTCTTAATTTGAAACCAATCCAATATTTAGTAAAATGAGTCCATGGGGCATTATAGTCTGAACTAAACTTTTGTACATGTGACAATAATAAAGAATACCATTTATACAAAACATGTGGGACATGCAAACCTCCTTCCTTGTAAGGTAAGTATAATGTTTTCCTATTAACAGGTTCGAAAGTAGAAGACCAAATAAATTTAAAACACTGTTTTTGAAACATATTGATATATACATCTGGGAAATGTCCAGCGTATATATAATACAATATTTTTGAAAAGGCTAAATAATTCAGAATTGTACTTTTTCCTTTATATGATAGTTTGAAGGATCTGCATAAATTAATAACTTTTGTAAACTTCAAAAATAAATTAGACCATAATTCATTATAGTCAATATCATAACCAAAATAATAACCTAAAACTTTACAATGTTTTACCCACGATATACCAAAAGGGTGATCAGATCTTGTTCTCCACTTAAATACTCCATTACATTTGGTAAAATTAACTTTTGAACCACTAATTAATTCAAAAAGTTAAACATCTTTAAAGAAATGAGAAATTGAAACATCATCTATTAAAATTGCGGTATTATCATCTGCATAAGCTGACATGTTTATTTCCAAAGGTGATCCTGGCACTTGTATGCCTTCGATATTAATATTATTTTGGACTTTTAAAATAAATGGTTCTAAACATAAAACATACAATAAAGGACTCAGATAATAAAGTGTCACGTTGTGACATCACGTATTGCCTCCCTTGTTGGTTCATGCTACTTGAGATTTGTTTAATTCGTCCGCTTCAATAGATAAGATCTCAATTCTTTGTAATGCAACCCCATATTTACACAGAAACTGAGGTGGTCAACACGAACAAATTATTTTAATTATTGTTTATTTTACATTAAATACTCGACACTGTCGTAAATATATGAACTCCTAGTCAAAAGGGAAACAATTCAAATTCAATTTTGAAAATTCACTTTTTGGATTTTCTCCCCCGAATATTTATTTATGGACTTGTTTTCTCTACCAATTAAACAAGTATCTCCCGTTTATTAATGCTATGAACGTCATCAATTTTCAAAAAGACATTGAGCATAGATATTATGGAAAACATAACTATTGAAAAACTTACTGTACTCTCTAATTGTACACAAAAGAGAAGACATAGTGCACCGTAAAATAAATATATTTACGTCATTATATGTTTCTGCTAAGAAACGTATCATTTTCAATCTTATTTGTATCCATTTACTCAAGTAACATAAATGTCTCTCTGCTGATGAGGTCCGTGATGTCCAGTAATATATACATTGCAATGGATATCATAACTGTTTAAGTCAATAACAGTTACATATACTGTTCAACTAGAAAAATGTGTTTAAGGTTGAAGAACGCAGATTATATTTGTATTTTAATAGATTATAGTTGACATAATAAACACATTGTAACTGTTAATGTGATTTGATATTCATTTCAGAAGGGAAATTTATTTCTGCGTTAAATAAGACCAAGTTCATGGAAATCGCTGCTCAATTGATGAAGTTATGGCTGTTAAAAGCGTTGCACCCCGTTTTCGGGTCATATTAATTATTTGATAGTGATTTTTTTAAGATAAGTTGGTTTTTCGTTACAAATTGTTATTTATAATTCAAAATGATATTTTAACGTATTAATTTCATAGACCCACACTTACCACCTATAATTGGGATTCGCTGTTCTCGTCAGCCGATAAGACTTGACGATCTAATAATTTGGTTTATCACGCAAGGTTTTGCGGATACTTCGTTAACAGATGAATCAATTGTGCACTGAAGTTTATTTATAAAATTATGTATATATTTTTTATTTAGATAAAAGATTTAAATTTCACTTAACAATAAAAAATTTAATACTTTATTTCCCAATTATTATTGTTAGTATTAAAAGTTATTCAAATCTTGCTTTTAATCAAATATCAATTACCTCCCTTTAATTAACTTATTTTTATATCAGGAAAGACAAATAAAATTTCATTTGTTAACTGAAAGCGCCGACAATTTAGGTAATTAAGTAGGTTTCACTGTTTTGTTAACGTTTTTTAAGATCCATACTTAAATAAAACAAAAACAATCACATACAAAAATGGTCCAAATCTGTATTTAATCGTCGTATACATAATTACCGGTAAGTAGCTTGTTTTTCCGTAGTATCGACCCTATTAATAAATAGAAACGAAATTTGAAAGAGACCAAATACAAAACACGCTTGTGTTATATGTCAATCTATATTTAAATGTGTATTCATGGACATAACAACAACAACTGCATTAAAATCGGCAATGTTTTGACAAAATGCCGGCTGGATAAGTCCGGCTCGCTTTAGAAATCTTGTTCATGTACATTTGTCTCACAGTATCGGCCGTTAAGATTTGTTTCTATGTGCATATGCTTGTTCTAAAAAAGTAACTGAATGGAAAAAAGAAACTCGTGCTCACGTTGTTCTTAAAATATGTTAACATTTGATTCAAAACTAAGCGGCATATAAAACATTTGATAAAGCTACTATTAATCCATAACAACCTATCCTGAATATGTGTTAAGTAATAAAAAATCAGAGCATCACCCTAAAATAAACATGACCTTCTTTCCAGCGAACACCGGAAATCACGAGAATGATCGTCGTATTACTAATCGATAGCCATCTGATTACAACTTCTGAAACTTGAAAAAAAAACATTAACGTATTGAATGTTTTTTGTTAAAGGCACGATACTATGAGGAGGACCGATACTATGAGAGAAAGGGAAATAGTGTTTCAAGTTTAAATAACGATTATCATAAAATTTATTTTAAAAATCACCGACTTAATAAAAAAGAATAGCGAACTTATTTGAATTTAACAATTATAATCGATACATCAACACGAAATACCGACGAAAACAGGGTTTTCACAAATTAAGATCGGCCAGATAAGTGGAAACAAATATAGTAACGTTTTTATTGTAAGTCTTTCTTGGCTTTATTCCATTGCCAGTTTTACATTAACGATGCATAGTTGAGTTTTAATCTAGTGTTAAAGTATGGTTCAACTTCAAATATATTTTACACATAGGCCTAGGGATAAAAGGCGAAAGTGTGTACATGTAAGTAAGTACTTTGTGTATTATACATTTGTGTCTTGTTTTGCTACATTCATATTATTGAATAAGGGTAGGTGAGTTGTGGCTACATGTCTCGTGATATGGAAGAAAAGAAATCACTCCAGTTTCCAATACTGCTTATTTGATTTTTTTTTTTATCATATGAAAGAATTGTCCCCTAAATTACTAAATCTATTTATGTTAATTGATTAAAATTATTGCAAACCATGTTTTCCAACAGAGTACAAATTATCTCCCTTTAAATGTACATTTGTCTGTACATAAAGTCTCAATATAGTAATGGGATAAGAGTTCTAAGAATGAATTGCTAAGATGTGTTTAAGTTTGTTTCGTTTATCAAGCATATGTACAAATAAAAGAAATATGGATGATACTTCCCGAAAACGAGGTAGAATATGTTTGTGAACAAACTGAACCAATACCGCCCTAACAACCCGCACCAACTATATCAATCATCCAGGAACACTTAGCTACTCAACACTTAAAGCAATATCAACGTAAAAACAAAAATCAAATGCCCGCAAAACAACAACACACTAAACAACAACGAAAACCGACCACCTCACAAGCACAAAATCCACCAAAACACCAACCAACCACCCAAACAACTACCCCAGGGCAATTATGCCATCGAAAGCAACAGCCAAAACAACAAGAACACGTATTCGCCTCTATATATCCATGGAAACCGTCTGCGCATTACTAGAGATAGTTCTACCCCCTTCTACACCATTAACCCCTTAATGTATGCGGCACTATCAAACATTAATATAAGCAATCTAACCGTCATGTCGTGGAACGCCCGAGGGGTTGGAAATCATAACTCAAATAACAAAATGTACGAGCTTCAAAATAACATCAATAATAATGAAATGGATTGATGTCTACAGCAAACAAATATTAAAAGCAATCGCCGGTTTTTCACATAAAAGGCTACTAAGAACCTGTACGATCTAAACAAAGAGAAAATAGTATGGGAACTGGGGTAGCAATATATGTAAAATCGGGCATTCCCTTCGCTGAACTAGATTTTGATCAGGAATGTCTCATGGAATCGTATGCCATCAAACTTTACTATACTTAGCACCAATAATACCGTATTCAATGCGTATATGCACAAACTAAAGGTAATACGCTTACACGCTATTCTTATATATTTCAACACATGAATTACAGAGATAACAATATTATTGTTGGTGATTTTAAATTAAAACAACACTGTTGGAACCTCGAGGGCATTCCGCAATGTGACGATCATGCCGAAAATCTTTTGGAAAATAATAGCAGCAATATCTTCATTAACGACGGCCAAATAACGAGACTGGCTGACCGCGAAGATCGCTGTGATAACGCGATCGATCTGGCCCTTATTTGATCCCACTTTCAATCAATAAGCGAATTCAACGTCATAGTCGACTCTTTTGGGAGTGATCATCTTTCAAAATAATAAACCTTAAGCTTTAAAAAATACACTTCCGTCCACACAACACAAATGGAAAATTAACAATGCCTCACCTTCAGGAGCGATGGAACAACGTTACAACTCAGTGTGATAACGAACTCCTCCATAATCGCGATAATACTGATATCAATACTCAATATAAATCTTAGGTTACCACTTAGGTAACCAAACTTAAGACAGTGCATGATAACTTCATCCCTATTGCAAACAATAAACCTAAAAAAAACACTCTGCATACGCATTCAAACAGGACCAAAATATATATATAAAAGAGAAGCCCGCAGAAGAGTCTAACAGGTCATGCAAAAAGCAAAACAGATAGTTGGAATGAATTTTGTAATAACATTTCATATATAACAAATTATAGAGAACTACGTGATAATGTAAATCGAATGCAAGGCAGTCCCCCAACTGTTAACCCTATTTTTCGTGTAAACAACCAAATTCTAGTCACTAATGCAGATTAAGCCTCGACGCTGATCCAAAATCATCAAAGCAAATGCAATGACGAAGGCTACTCCAAAGATTTTATAGCAAGAAATCAAGATCTTAAAAAGTGAATGCACTGACTGTTAACAATCTACCAATCAGAAAAAAAACACACAAATGAAATGCTCCATTTAGTCTGTTTGAACTCGAAGCGGCACTCCTAACTTGCAAAAATGGCGCGCCGGGCGACGATAACATGCATTATAAAATTGTTAAATAGCTTCCGCTCTCCACAAAACAAGAATTAATTGCTTTATATAATAAATCTTGGACAGAAGGTACCCTTCCTGACAATTGGCACGAGGCAACAATTATTCCAATAATAAAAGTTAATAAACCTAAAGATTCTCCAGCCTCTTATCGACCAATATTATTTTTTGAATGTGTTTCTTGATAATTAAATGGACAATACTGTTAATGATTTATTATATTGATTGATAAATCTGTGTATTTTTTATTGAGAAGTTATTTGCAATACAAGTCAATGTATGTGGATGTTTCTTGTCATGTTTTGTAGTAATTTATTCCTTGTTGTCGAGAAGGTTTCTAATCGTGCTCAAGTAATTTTAAAGGGATGATTCATGTAATATTATGTATTATCACAATGTATCATATCTCATAGTAAAATTCCTTGTTTTGAAGAAGGTTTCTTATCTAAGTATTAATAATACATATGGTTTATGTGTACCTGTAGATTGTGTAGTAGTATTATATTCATATAAACTGTTGGATATACACGTTTATCATGTTGTGAGTGTGATTCTGGCTTTTTAAAATCATATATACAACTATTTGGCTTAATTGAGGACAATTAAGAAGCTAAGGTGAGGGGAGTGTTGTATTTTTAGTATATGAACTCAATTTAGACTGCTTTGTTTGATACCATCGGGGCATGGTGGGCATTTGTTATCAGAACAGGAGACCATGTGGTCATCATTTTATAATAAAGACTAATCTGGTTTGTTGCTCGTCAAAGTCTGTTTGTCAGATATTTCAACAGTTGCAATAATAAATATCAATTAAATGTTAGGTCCTATCAGTGTGTTTCCACACATCCAAATATGGGAGGGTGGACAGATTTGTATAAAATGCCAGGTTCAGTGAGGAGCTGGGGAGAGAGTTGGTGGCAGATTGATAGAGAATGGATTTTACCTAGATTGTGAAGACAGTTAACAAATAAACATTTTTGGTGTAAATATTTATTCTCGTAGTGTGTAAATAAAATGTAGAGTACATTTACTGTGTTGTGAAGTTATGAACTTACCCCACCCCCTGAAAATTGACACAATATATACAATTCATTACGCATGCAAAATTTGCATTCCTGGGTTTACCACGTGACGATGATGATCAATCTTCTTGCGTTATTTATAGTTAACTGGTAGTTACCTGGTACACATACCCACTAAAATTTTATTACCGAATATATATGAAAATATGAAAACTTTTTTAAAGTAATGTAATATACCAGTCGTGATAGTTTTATCAATATAATCTAAATAATTGTAAAAAAATACGGTAGTTTAGAACTTTTCTTTTTTCATGACTCGTGTTTGATGGTCCCTTTAATAAGTGTTGTTTTCGCTAATCAAGTCCCACGCATTAAAAGCGTGCGTATTGCACCTGGTCTAGGTGCTGTATCCAAATATAGACGTGCAACTCAGTATAAGTAGTATATTATGATAAAGCATTTTAATCGGAATTAATACACTCAATGGCAAAGTATTAAAAACTATATAAAAATACTTAAATTTACGACTAATACATTGCAGTAGAGGATACGTTCTTATAAAATATTGGTGACGGATGTGTGTGTGTGTGTGTGGTGGGAGGGGGGGTGTCACACATTACTGTCAATACATGAAAATGAATAAAAATGAAATGGAAAAATATTTGTGTTTAATTTCACGTGGTTTGCTTGAGAATCCTGTATAAAATTATGAGAGATTGTAAATCAATGCGATTTTCCTCCTTAATGTTTTGCAAAATCGTATCACTGTAGATAATAAAAAGTAAATAACATTGGTGTTTGCTTTTTTTCGTGGCCGTGGCCTACGTTAAAAATCGAACTTCATCCCCTGTGAATGTTATACTAAATACATTCAAAGAGAGAACAACTGCAATACCTTCATATACGCTTTCATAATCTTAAGAATAATTGTTTGCGAATATTTCTCGTACAGCAGTGTTTAAACAATATGTGCCTAAATGTTTTTCAAACTATAATATAAAATTGACGTTTTTATATAAAAAAAAAAAACATGTTAAAGATCTTTTAAAAATAAAAATAAGTAATACTGGTTTTATAATATATGGGTCATAATTTCCAAATAATTGAGTGACCGAGCAACGGGTATTCATGAAACTATCGGATAGAAGGATAAACTGAAATATGATTTATTTTTCACTATTTTATACGCTCAAATTTAGGTTTGAGGCGTATTTATAATCATTTATAGACAGTGTTCCTCAGCCAAATCAAGGACATGTTGCTTGTTTTTCATTTGTGTAATGGTATTCAACAATTTCGTGGTAGAAGTTTGAGGAAAACTTAGGTATATTAACTTAAACTTGTCTGCTAAATTTTTTCATGTGGTTACGGAAATTACCGATCGTCGGTTTCCGAAAAACAATATGTCGCGGTTTCCGCAAAACACGATGCTTGCGCCCAAAGATTTTGATGTTACTAAAGATTACTGGTTGATAAATGAATCATTTTGATTCTCATTTGATAAATTTGCGATTTCAAGGCTGATAAAATTGAACTATGAAAGCTATTCAGTCGTTTGGAATATGTCTCTCTATACATCTGTACAATCGGTTATTTCCGTAACCACCTCTTTAATTGAAGCGAAAAACAAGTTTGAATAAAAAAATTTATGTTTTCAACAAATAATCTACCACTTTCTCGATGAATACTAATACATGAATGATTTAAATGTAATATTCCAATGATTTCAGCCACGAACACTGTTAATAACATCGAAAAAAACATAACTAAATTGTTTAATTTACGATTTTAATTTTCTAAGTAGTTTGCATATAGCATGAGATTAAATGGTTAAACGATATATATCTCGACTATTTGATGATTTCGGACTGTTTAATCCAATCAGAAAATAGCTTTTAAGCGTTATTTTGACCCATGTTAAGTGAGATAATAAAGTGCCACGTTGTGACATCACGTATTTTTTCTTTTTCATAAAATTTATTATCACATACCTTGGGGTGTAAGGCGCCCCAAGTATCCGCTTAAAAGACTTAAATTGATTTATACAAAACAAGGTGACTGTAGTAAATAGTTTAACATAAATAATGAATTAAGAAAAGGAAATATTTTATACTTATTAATTACACAGTCTTTTCACCGTCTTCACGTTTAATATATAAGTGTTTTAACTGTTACAGTCTTTACACGTCTGCACGTTTGAAATAAAATAAATAGATATAACTTGAGACGTAGGAAACAATTTTAACAACTAGACAGTCACCAACCTAAATGAAGCGGATCTTAATTAGTAAATAATAAAGAGGTTATATTCAATTAATATACATGAAAACAATTCACACTTCCTTAAAAACCAATAGACAGTATACTAAAGTACATTTAAAGGAAAAAGAAAATAGAAAAAAGGGGTTCCTAGCGAACCATCTCAAGTCATGCACGGGCACTTCCCGCGATGGTCCGCCAGGAACATATTATACAGTCTACAGCTGCACCAGATGATGGAGCTGAAGCACGTGAGAGCCTTCGGTACCACTCCTCACCCGCCCCAGCCCCACCATCTAGCTAAGCCTGAAATAAGTGTGAAAACACAAAACGTGTACATTAATACATAATTTTGAAAAACCTCTTTACTCAAGGAAAGATTAGTAAAGTATCCTATGACCTACATGATTGAAAATGTGTTAATGGTATGTCGAAATACATAGTGATGAAAAATGAGTGATAATGGAATTCAATGAGTGAAATGGGATGAGCCCAATACTGGGTTACATAATATATGAATAAATGATTGAAATGACTCATAGGAATACTGATGATAAAAGAGATGATGTAATAATACAATATACAAAATACAAGTAACAAGAACTTCACTAAGCACACAATATCACTGTCGCATTCACTCTCTGATCCAGGATGACAACTCGAGTAACAGCCGACAACGGCCCCGCAGCAGTCATCCTGAAATCAGAGAGAAAACGCAAACAGCAGAAAAAAGTAAACTATACAATGTTAAATATTTGCATAAACAGCAGAAAACAAGTACAATTATAAAAACTTTAAGTACTGTTTGTATTCAAGTTCCTTATGATAGAATATGTTTTCATTTGTTGTGTGGCATAAGCCGCCCCAATATAAATAAAAGAAATCATTTGATAAACGGTGAAAATCTAATAAAATTCTGAACTTAATTCTATTGAGAAATTTAACAATTAAGTCTAATGGAGACAATAATATTTTTTCATGCTTTACCAAATTCCTACACTTCCAAATAATATGTCGTGATTCCGACAAGAATACTAAATACACATATTTTAATTCAGCATCTGAATTATGTACATCAAAGAATTGAAAGCATTTAGATGAAATAGAAATGTTTTCAATAGTCAGAATGTCCATTAAAAATAGAACAGTTTTATTCAAAGGAGTGATCATAGAACAGTCTAAAAATAAATGTTGAAACGTTTCATCACTTATACAAAAAGTACATTTTTTACTTGCTTTATTGAATTTTTTATCATATAAATATTTGTTGACATACAACACTGAATGTACTAATTTAAAACACGTATTTCTACAGTCAGGATCAACTGCTGAAGAAAAAATATTTTTAAATACATTTTTGAAATTAATTAAAGGAAATTCCTTTATACATTTAGGGTTATATTCGTTATTAGGATTGATTAAAAAAGCATATATTTGTTTAACATTCCAATGTGTAAAATTATCACTTTTTATATCTTTTACAAACTTTGTAAATATGTTTAAACATTCCAAATAAAATGATGGTACAAATTCGCTATGGGGTTCATTATTAGTGAACAAAGAAGGATTAAATTTCCTTAACTGCATTCCAATCCAGTATCTCGCAAAATAAGTCCAAGGATGTTTACAATCATTTAATAATTTAAATAAGTGCGATAATTTTTTGCTGTATATTAGGAATACGAAGACCACCTTCCTTTAAATCTAAATATAATGTTTTCCGAGCAATTGGCTCATAAACACTGCCCCAAATAAATTTAAAACAACTTTTTTGTATCATATTAATATAATGACTAGGGATTGTTTGACATTGAACAAAATATAAGACTTTTGAGACTACATATGTATTTAAAACTGAACTTTTACCTTTAACAGATTTACATTTATTATACCACAAATTTAATGTATTTGAGAAATTAATATATGTTGCATTAAAAATATCATCATCAGTTAATTCATAGCCAAATTTATAACCTAATAATTTAACATTTTTCACCCATGATATACCAAATGGATGATCTGACCTAGTCTTCCATTTACCTAAAAACATTCCACAACTTTTATTATAATTTATTTTAGAACCTGAAACTTTCTGATAATCGGAAACATGACGAAAGAAATGAAACATAGATCTGTCATCTGTAAAAAGAGAAGTATTATCATCTGCATATAAAGACATTTTAACATGAAATGTATTACCTGGTGTATGTATTCCATTTATATTCTCATAATCTTGAATTAATTTTGCAAAAGGTTCTAAACATATGACATATAAAAGAGGCGATAAAGAGCATCCTTGACGAACTGATCTAAATAAGGAAAATGGGTCAGAAATATGACCATTGACAATTACGGATGACTTTATATCTTTATATAGTACTTTAATCCATTTAATAAAGGTATCAGAAAAACCAAATGCAGAAAGTGTAGTGTGACATCACGTATTGCCTCCCTTGTTGGTTCATGCTACTATAGATTTGTTTAATTCGTCCGTTTCAATATAAGAGATCTAAATTATTTTTAATGCGACCCCATATTTAAACAGAAACTGGGGTGGTCAACATGCACACATTATTTTAATTATTGTTTATTTTACATTAAATACTCGACACTCTGTAAATATATAAACTCCAAGTCAAAAGGGAAACAATTCAAATTCACTTTTGTAAATTCAGTTTTTGGATTTTCTCCACCGAATAGTTATTTATGGTTGTGTTTTCTTCAAACTTTTCTGTGCCAATTAAAAAAGTATCACCCGTTTATTAATGCGATAAGCGTCATCAATTTTCAAAAAGATATTGGGCATGGATATTATGGAAACCATAGCTATTGAAAAACGTACTGTACCTCTTATTGTACACAAAATAGAAGACATAGTGCACCGTAAAATAAATACTAGTATATTCACGTCATCATATGTTTCAGCTAAGAAACGTATAATTTTCAATCTTATCTGTATCCATTTACTCAAGTTACATAAATGTCTCTTTGCTGATGATGTCCGTGATGTTCAGTAATATATACATTGCCATGGATATCATAATTGTTTAAGTCAATAACAGTTACATAAATATACTGTTCAGCTAGAACAATTTGTTAAAGGGATATTATGGGCATCTAACAATTTATAGATGTCTATCGCAACCGTTGTTTATTTTTGGTGTTTTTACTTCATATACACTTATATTTGTTAATGCAGCATCAACATACTAAAACAATATCCCGGAAAGAGAAAAAATAATGCATTTGAATATCAACCGTTCTTTCGTTTGACAACTAATCACGCATGTACAATGTGAACCTAAATTTAGTTTTAGTGCAGATTCGTTTATACGACAAAAAGACACCATTTTGTTTTACGGATCATTTCGGCTTACAGGACTTGGTGGGTCACGTAAAATATATAATATAAAATATATTTATATAAACAACTGGTAGCAAGATGAGTTGCAGATAATTGGTCAGTAACCACATTATAACTTACTCTTTTGACCTGTTAATTATTTTCAGCTCAATTCAACAGATAAAAATGCCCATAATATCACTTTAAAGGTTGAAGAACGCAGATTATATTTGTATTTTAATAGGTTGTAGTTGACATAATAAATATATTGTAGCGGTTAATGTGATTTGATATTCATTGAAATTGTGATTTGATATTTTTATGCTCGTATCATTTTAACTCGAATTTGTATCAATGAACTCAAGTTATATAAATGTCCGGAAAATACTCATGTACAGTGTGAACCCAAACATTTATCGGCAACGATATCAGATGGTCATCGTTTTGCCCATCCGCATATGCTCGGTCCGATATCGACAAGATTATTTAATGGGCCGCCCGTTATCGGTCATATGTGATGCTCGCATCTAATAAATTACCGCCCTTTACTGACCCCCAAAACGGGTCTCGTGCATACGCATGCGCATATCAAACAACTGTTTTGTTTATATTCACGTGCAGAACGCGAACCCAGGATATTACAGTTCATTTGTTATGACATATTTCTTATTATTAATTAAGAAATCAAAGGAAACCCCTGTATTTCGTCTGACAAATACTCTGTAATTAGGATAGAATATATCTTTAAAATGTTTATCAGCATTATTGTGCTCAATAAAATTAAATTTAAAAGTAAGAATTAAATAACACTGAATATTGCATTGCTTGTTTCAGTTGTAATTTGTTATGGGTTTGCTTTATGTTAGTCTTTATTGACAGGTCATTTACTTTATATTCATAATCAAACGGTATTTCGAGTGAAAATTTCAGGAAAAGTTAACAAATTATTTTCTAAAAATCCATTTACACGGTGCCTAACCAATACGGATAATACCGGAAACTTTTGAACGATTCCGGATAATACGCGAAACGGCACCGGATCATATCAGAAATATATTGACTGTTTTGAGGTAAGTGTGTTCTTTCATTTCAATATTCTTTTTTTAAGTTAACATTTTTCACCAAACCAATATTCCGCGGAACAACTAAGACATTCATTAAGTAAATTCTATACTCGTGCTCAGTAACACAAGCGTCAATATGCAGAGGGAACCTATATTGTCCAACAGTTTATGCGCAAAACCTGTGGAAACGGAGGTAAAATGCAGATATTGGTCTATATTAACAATGAAATTAAAATTTCTGAGCTAGTTTCCTGATAAAAACGGCAGCATAATTATTGTTTAATGATTGCCATGATGATTGACGGTTTAGTTTGTAGAACAAACACGTATTTTATGTGTCGATTGCTAGCACCGGATAATGCATGAATTAGGCACCGGATAATAGCCGAAACTAATGAACTTAAGTATAGTACTTTTAAAGAAAATTTTGGATTCTGCTTATATGGTTAACATTTAAAGAATTTCTTGATTTAAGATTGTTTAATGAATGTGTCGGTTATTTCTCGTCACTCAGACCTGACCACTCTGTCTAAACGCCAGTTAAAACGCATGAAAAATGTCTAGACCCTGCCCTGAAAAAGCTTATTAAAACTAGACATTAAAGGTTACACACTGTATTGGTTCTTACAAAATCGGATGTAGAACGCGTGCTATTGTACAACGACCGATAAATCGTTAATATCTATAAGATATAACAACCCTTTGATTGTTTTAATATTAAAATTATATAAACGATTTGATCACCTTTTATTGTTTTAATATTAAAATTATATAAACGATTTGATCACGATTTGAAAAAAAGTTTTTAGACCAGTTCAGCAGTAATACTTGTAAAATAGAATTGTTGGCGTATTGTTAATCTTTTTTATTAACCATTCATGTTTACTTTGGTGCGATTATAATAATTGTTATTTATTATTTTATTGAATATTGGGGAGTTGTGTGTAACCTTCGGTTTAGATTTAGAGTGACTTCCCTTGTTTACAAATACACTTTCCTCAAAATGCACACATGGTTTGTCGTTTCTGGATTATCAATATCAACATTCACTCATTCAGAGCTATTATCTGTTTTATTTGTAAACAATCTATGTTTTACATACAATAGTGTTCATTTCATAGTTCACTTATTACTGTATGCTATTTGTTTCAGATACCAGTGACCTCACATCTGTCATGATCTGAGTTCGGATTTAGAGTTTGAAGTTCGAGATAGTCAGATAGAATATGGTGAGTACATAGAATATGGTGGGTACAGTCTCAGATGATAAGTTTACTCCATGAATAAGGGCCACTGTTCCATATTTATTTGATTGGATGTAGCAGTGGCAGTTCTCCCTCTGGCCCAAACTTTTCTGTAGGCAAATTTACCTTTTTATGTCTGAATTCTTATTATTTAGGATATTTTATGGGTGACTATGTAGAAATCCTTGTAGCCAAATGGATTTTTGTAGCCAAATTACATTATTTGTAGCCATTGGCTAATTTGGCGAATGACAGAGTAAGCCCTGAGTGGACTGATTATTATTATGCCCCCCTTCGAAGAAGAGGGGGGTATATTGTTTTGCTGGATGTCGGTCGGTATACCAGTTTGTTTCCGATCAATAACATGTGATCTGATTGACCAATTTGCTTGATACATCCCATGTGCATTTTCCTTTGCCAATAGTTGATGACCCCTATTTAAATTGGGGTCACTATGTCAAAGGTCAAGGTCACTGTCACACTAAGAGTGAAAATTGTTTTCCATCAATAACTTTTGAAAAAGGGACCGATTGGTTTGATATTTCCCATGTGCATTGGCATTGGACAGTAGATGTCCCTCATTATAATTAGGATCACTAGGTCAAAGGTAAAGGTCACTGTCACACTAAGTGTGAAATAGTTTCCGATCAATAACTTGTCAACTGATTCACCGATTGGCTTGATACCTCACATGTGCATTGGCCTTGGACAGTGGAAGACCCCTGTTGAAATTGGGGTCACTAGTTCAAATGTCAAGATCACTGTGACATTAAGTTTTATTTAAGTGGCTAAGTCACACTTATATGATAAGATTGACTCATATGATCATTTTTTTTTGCGAAAAATTCCATGTCAAGGCCCTGTTTAGGGGGGCCTCTGTCTCCGACCAGGGAGCTCTTGTTAACTTAAAAAAAAATTGGAACAATTTATCCTGCTTTGATCAACTGCTGTCCCCATGGCATTCGTAAAGTAACCATGAAAGAAAAGTGTGCCAGTTAAAAGGCTCATGACTTCGGAACAATAGCATATGTCAATTGCTAAAATATGATAATTTATTTCAGGATTTCACGAACGACCTAAGTTTTTTTGGATTTGCGGTGACTGAACAGGAGCAGGAGAGTTTTGTGGTGTCATCTGAAACTGATAGAAATGAACACAATGTTGAGTCTGGAGACCAAGCGGTTAATTTATTGTTTGACTGCAACAATAATGAAAAAGCCACAGAGCAACCTTTAGACTTAGAATGTTCTGTTGAAATTGTTGTTGACAATAAGAAGAAACATGAATGCAATATGTGTGTAAACAAATATAGCACAAGAACAGGATACAAAAGGCATTTAGTTAGCCATTCCAACGATGGTCAAAAGTGCACTGTTTGCGAAAAAGTGTTCTATTCCACCTATGACTTAAAGAATCATATGAGCAACCACAGTAACTTACGCAATTTCTCGTGCATTGAATGTGAAAAAACCTTTAAAACAAAACGCGACTTAAATGTTCACAGAACAAGGCTACACAAATCTTACTTGAAATTTGTGTGTGAAGTATGTGGGAAGGGTTACAATTATAGAAATGAGTTAGATGGACACGGGGCAAAACATGATGGGTCCAAACCATTTAAGTGTCCTAAGTGCAACAAAGCATATCAGTACTTGCCTAACCTGTCACGGCATGTGTGCGGAAAAATGGAATCACCCAAGTGTGATAAGTGTGGAAGCATTTTCAAGACAAAACACTACCTTCAAGAACACATGAAGGCTCATGATGACCCCGAACAACATCAGTGTTATGTGTGTGGAACTTTTTACAAATATAGATCTTCTTTTTAAAGACACAAAAAGAAGACTGGTCATTAGTGTTTTAAATGCTTTAGTCAGAATAAGTACAGATAAAACTCTGGATATATTATAATGTTATAAAGGCATATAATTATACAGTTATATCTGTTTACTGTAAGGCCTTTGCAGAAACTTAATGGCAATAGTAAACCCTTATAAACCTTATAAGAACTTGTTTTTCAGCCAGTCTTCATCATGATGTTTGCTCAGAAGATTTGCTTAGCAATTAGGAAATCATTTTGTTGACATAAAAAAGCATTGCTTTTGAGAAATTACCAATACCCGGTATACCAGCTGCATGAAATTAATTCATATTGCGGCATTTATTTTTTTAATGCAGTCATCCGAATATTAATCCTGCCTTAAAATATAGTGTAGCATTGTTGGATTGTGTCCTTCTTAAGATGATGATGATGATGATTATTTGGTTGATGATTAACAGCAACAAACTGTCTGAATACTTTTATTTAATATTCTTGCTATTTCAGGTAATGACATTTATTGTTGGAGAATATTACAACTGTTAGAATTTAAATTGTTATTAAACAGTATTTGCATATTGGGTATATATGTGTTAGGGCTCTGCATTAAGGTTATTCTGTTAAAACTACATGTATTTGAAAGCTTGATGCATGGTATATGTTTGTTAGGGCTAACTTGCAGTTGTTAAATAATATTTTCTACCCCATTTACGAGATGCCATGGTGACAAGCCAGCATTTGATTGTATGAAGTTTTATTTCTTTGAGCAAGATGCTTGATGATAATTGCAACTTTTTCTTTCAACAATATATGAATTGTGTTATTTGTGTATATATTTTTCATTCAGTTTTCACAAGACAAAAGAAATTTGAAACCAATTGAAAGTCTCCAAGAGGCACCTTTTGAATAATTGGGATCTTCATGTCAGTTCATTAACAAACAAAACCTGTAGGGCGACCTCCCATCTAAAACCAAGCCATCAAAATTTATTTCCTCACACCTGTTTAAAATCGAATAAATAAAGTGCAGAAAAAGTTTCTCAATTGTCCATAGTTTTCCACATCCCATCCTCTAGGGAGCTAAGCCCTGATGCTTTTTGACAATATAAGCAGGCTTCCAGTAATCTAGTATTGATTAATGCCATTTGCCATGGCCACTTGCGGATGTGTTACGAAAGTACAATAATTACTTCTTGAAAACTTGCCCCTCAAAGACTTTTTATGTCTGCCAACACTATTCACAATTTTCAGTATTTTTCAGGCATAAGTTTAATTGATGTCATGTGGTAACACTGTTATGATTGTCAAAGATTTTTATTTAAGTAACAATAAAGAGAAACATAATGAGTGGGGTTCCTTATGTAAATTTTGTATATGGGTTTTTAATAATGAAACCAACAATTATATTCTTTATTTATATGGATTTTTGCTGAAAATTTTAAGACGTATGAAATATTTATTGGTACTCCTATTTCAGTAGGGAAACGAGTTTCAACTATTTATACAAAGAAAGGAAAGACAATTATTTGGTGGGGAGTTAACTCAAAAGTAATACAGTTATTCGACATAAAATTCTACAAAACTATCATCCCCGAAAACAAGTTCATTATTAACAGGGGCGATAATATCATACAATCCCCATGATTCAACAAATTGAGAGTAATTCGATCTTTTAAAATCAACAAAAATTCTAAATCTTAATAATGACAAAAACATGGTAATACTATTGATAACTTTAAACTGTTTTTTATGATGTTTTGTTTGATTTCGCAAATGCCAAATAACAAATCTGGAAATAGATAGGATCACTAAAATTGTGTAATTATGTCCAGCACTATCTGCTTGAAAATCAAAAACTTAAACATCTTTTCAGAAAGAGTGATTTTTGATTTTGAGGCAATATTTAACAAATATAGAACGGTTTTATTGAGGGGACTAAAAAAGGAACATTCTATAAATAGGTGCGAAACAGTTTCAATATTTTTACAGAAATAACAATTTTTGATCATTGAAATTTCTTTCAGGTAAAGGTAATCATTAACGTAAGATACAGCATGTACTAAAGAAAAACAAATATTTCTATGGCATGAGTCAATTGCTTTGGAAAATATGTTTGTTAAAGAGGTAGAAAAATTATTTTGCGGAAAATTAACTTTGTATTTAACAACTTTATCATCTACTGTTAGAAGCATACAATAGAACTGTTTGGCATTGATACACATCAAATTAATATCTTCTTTTATCCCATTTTCACCGCGACATTGACGGTATAACACGTTGTGGGATATACTTGTCTGTCTTCAACACTGTGGAATATACCTGTCGCGTGCACGGACTACTTTTCAAATGACGTCATGCGATATGCGCTAAAATTAGGTCGATATTGTTTGATTCATCGATCGACTTTTAAGGTCATCCATTCGAAGAAAATGTGCATATTTTGCAGAAAAAATATATATGACATATTCATCAAAAGAAATGTTGAAATAAAATATTAAATTACACGAATTTTGTTATGTTATTTTTTATTTATATAAAAAAATACATTTTGTACGGCCCTGCTCAGTTTGTAGTAAAAAGTTGTCTGCTACAAAATTTATTGAAAAATAAATAAATAAGGATACACATTGAAATAAACAGGATTTGTAAGTAAAATGTCTGAAAACACATATGGTTTAAATATTGTTTGGGATGATTTAAGTGAAGAACAAGTTAAACCAGTTGAAATGACTTATGAACAGTTTAAAAACGAATTTGGTTTTGATGCAGCTGAAA
This sequence comes from Dreissena polymorpha, assembly GCF_020536995.1. Taxonomy (NCBI): domain Eukaryota; kingdom Metazoa; phylum Mollusca; class Bivalvia; order Myida; family Dreissenidae; genus Dreissena; species Dreissena polymorpha. The sequence continues at coordinate 128,286,333 of NC_068356.1, read as the reverse complement.
TTGTTGATGAGTTTACACCTTGTGCAGATCCCATGCTCAATAACTTAGCAGGTGGCCAACCTTTAATTAATGATCAAAGTTTTGAAACAAATGAAACTCCAAATTCCAGTCTTGAAAGTCCCTTGGTTCAAAATGAATTTAAAGACATAAATGTTTCTGATGTTCAACAATTCATCAAAAATGAAGAAAATAAAAACACGGCCAAAAAAACTTTGAACGACACCAACAAGTTCAAACGTTTCCTTGCATCGCGTGGCGAATACAGAGAAATGCACCATATTGAAGTTGATGTTCTTGACGACTACATTTCCACCTTTATATTATCACTTCAAAAATCCAATTGCACCGAGTATGAGCCCACTAGTATTCGAGGCATCCTTGGCAGTCTTGACAGAAAACTGAAGAGGCATCGTTTTCCATACTCGATAATGGCTGGCAGTGGGCCCCAATTTTCTCTGACTAGACAGACCTATAATGCCAAGAAAAAAAGCTTAAAGAAACAGGTAATCCATAATGCCATAAATGTTCAGACAAAAAATTGTGGGTACCCACACTCAAACTTCCAGGATTTTTTCCAATAAGCATTACAGTACTGTAGTCCAAGTAAAAAAGTAATATACCCTGACCCATCTGATTGTATTGTTTTTTTAAGCCTTGAGCGAGAAAATATTAAATAACTAATAATAAACAACTGTGACAATTATGATCATTGTTTATGTTATAATAAAAATGCAGCAGTTGATGATGGGTACATTACATGTAGCACATAATGTACAATTAAATAAATCAAAACAAAATGTGTATGTTATTTTTCTGTATTCATGTGTCAATTTATTTAAACAAAGCCCCCTTAAGATGTGTTAACATTCATTGTATTTTACCTATGTTTTTTCTTCTTTAATTAGGCACCCATAAAAGGTACCTTCGAAAAAAAAAAGATTAATTTTCCCAATTCCCAGATAAAAAATTCCCAAAAATTAAGATTAGCGTGCGGGTATGAAAAAATACAAATATTTTTTCAAAATAAACAAAGAGCTGTTTTACTGTTGTTGACCTTTAAAAAAAGAAGAAACAAACAAACAATAAAACTTTTTACATAAGGGTAAAGGGAACAGGCCATGTGAAGCAGCACCACTAACCGATGGAGAGCTTGAAGTCATGTGGCAGAAAGGTGTCCTTGGATCTCACAGCCCAACAGCGCTGGTGAACACTCTTTGGCTCAACAACTGTCTGCACTTTGGCCTAAGAGGCACTAAAGAGCAGTACAATCTGAGGTAATAAAGTTGAAGTTGTCCACAATCTGAAAAATGGAAAAATCATTTAAATAGCCATAAATAAAATAGTTATTAACATTATAAACCAGGTGTTGATTTGTTTTGATAACGTTTCAAGCACAAATATGCCATGCATTTGTTTGCAACACTTACATTTTCCTTAATTTACCCGCAATTTATATACAAGAAATATGTTTAAAAAAATGAATTTACTATTTATAAACGCAATAATGGCCAAAATAATTTGTTTTTCACAACTAAAATCAAATTTTAGTACTTAAACTATTCTAGTTTTTCCCCATTGACACCAAACCTACCATATTGAGATGTTAGGGTCTTTTTTTTCAAAATTGCAAACTGATGTTAATTTTTAACACAATTAATTGCAAATTATACAGATGGGGTGACATTACATTGAAAGCTGCTGTTGATGGAACAGAATATTTGGACTATAACGAACGGCAGACAAAAACCAGAACGGGTGAAAATGTGGCAGATGTTCGAAGAGTGACACCTAAGATGTTTTCAACTGGAAAAAATGATTTGAGAAACCCTGTTGAAATTTATAAACTGTATTCGCAGAAGCGGCCCACTGGTTTTTCGGGACCCGAAGACCCTTTCTTTTTGGCACCGAACACAGTTTTTGGAAAAGATGCTTCCGGGACTAGTGGTGAGGGAGAGATTACTTGGTTTATCAGACAAAGGGTTGGGATGAACAAAATGGGAAAAATGTTGAAAACAATGGCAAATGATGCTGGATTACAAGGGAACAAACGATTAACAAACCACTCTACCCGGAAACATCTTGTTCAAAAACTGAGTGAGCACAATGTCCCACCAACGGATATTATGGCAATAACTGGGCATAAAAATGTGCAGTCGATTATTAATTATTCTTGTGTCAGTGAAGAGCAACAAAAAAAAATGCTCAAACATACTTGCCTGTCACACTCCATGTGCAAATAACATCAGCAGCTCTACCGCCTCTACATCTCGTATAGCCCATACTGCTACCTCTACCACAGACAGTTGTGATTCCATCCCTCAAACGTCCAACTGCCCCGAGATGCAAAATGTCAATACACCCCACAACCCGATCAGCTTCCAACAGCAATTTGCTAGCTCGCTTCAATCACAATTTTCCGGAGCAACATTTCACATTGCCAACTTCCATGTTCACAACTACTTTACTCGCAACGAACACGACAATACACATAAATAAATCCACAATGAACGAAACAGTGCCAAGCATCACATTTTTATTCATCTTGATTCCTCCACTTTTTTGAAAATGTGACCAGTAAAGGTCATGACCGCATATGTTACACGCGTGTTGCGCATTGCTCTATAATTAGAAATGTTCAATATCACTACGCATATGTATAACTAGTATATTTCATTTTTGTTAATTTTGAAGTGTTTTGTTATAGCAAGTGTTTTTGTTAAAGGTATTAAATTATTTGAAATATTCGTAAACAATAAATATTGTTGATATTTCTATTATCGTTTATTTCTTTACATAATTCTCGAACTATTTTTTTGAATTTTATAGGTGTTAGCAGTTCATAACAAACAAAAACAAACAATCGTTCGCTGTGTTTCATTGTTTTTGAAGTTTCCAAACATGCCACGTTTGTTAATTATTTATCTTGTTTAGTAAAACTTCGATGGGATAAATAGAATACTAGGATTAGCGTTGAATACAGAGAAGTTTATGTTGCTCGGCTCGAACACCGAAAGCGCTCGCCAAGGCTCGCGCTCCCGGCGTTCTAAGCCTCGCAACATAAACTTCTCTGTATTCAACGCTAACCTAGTATTCTCTATTTATTTTTAAGATGGTATCTACAGCTTTAACACAATTTTTATAAAATAAAGGCATACTTTCACTTTTGGGGTATAAATTACTTTCAAAATTCTTATTATATTTTCTTAATTTGAAACCAATCCAATATTTAGTAAAATGAGTCCATGGGGCATTATAGTCTGAACTAAACTTTTGTACATGTGACAATAATAAAGAATACCATTTATACAAAACATGTGGGACATGCAAACCTCCTTCCTTGTAAGGTAAGTATAATGTTTTCCTATTAACAGGTTCGAAAGAAGAAGACCAAATAAATTTAAAACACTGTTTTTGAAACATATTGATATATACATCTGAAAAATGTCCAGCGTATATATAATACAATATTTTTGAAAAGGCTAAATAATTCAGAATTGTACTTTCTCCTTTATATGATAGTTTGAAGGATCTGCATAAATTAATAACTTTTGTAAACTTCAAAAATAAATTAGACCATAATTCATTATAGTCAATATCATAACCAAAATAATAACCTAAAACTTTACAATGTTTTACCCACGATATACCAAAAGGGTGATCAGATCTTGTTCTCCACTTAAATACTCCATTACATTTGGTATAATTAACTTTTGAACCACTAATTAATTCAAAAAGTTAAACATCTTTAAAGAAATGAGAAATAGAAACATCATCTATTAAAATTGCGGTATTATCATCTGCATAAGCTGACATGTTTATTTCCAAAGGTGATCCTGGCACTTGTATGCCTTCGATATTAATATTATTTTGGACTTTTAAAATAAATGGTTCTAAACATAAAACATACAATAACGGACTCAGATAATAAAGTGTCACGTTGTGACATCACGTATTGCCTCCCTTGTTGGTTCATGCTACTTGAGATTTGTTTAATTCGTCCGCTTCAATAGATAAGATCTCAATTCTTTGTAATGCAACCCCATATTTACATAGAAACTGAGGTGGTCAACACGAACAAATTATTTTAATTATTGTTTATTTTACATTAAATACTCGACACTCTGTCGTAAATATATGAACTCCTAGTCAAAAGGGAAACAATTCAAATTCAATTTTGAAAATTCACTTTTTGGATTTTCTCCCCCGAATATTTATTTATGGACTTGTTTTCTCTACCAATTAAACAAGTATCACCCGTTTATTAATGCTATGAACGTCATCAATTTTCAAAATGACATTGAGCATAGATATTATGGAAAACATAACTATTGAAAAACTTACTGTACTCTCTAATTGTACACAAAAGAGAAGACATAGTGCACCGTAAAATAAATATATTTACGTCATTATATGTTTCTGCTAAGAAACGTATCATTTTCAATCTTATTTGTATCCATTTACTCAAGTAACATAAATGTCTCTCTGCTGATGAGGTCCGTGATGTCCAGTAATATATACATTGCAATGGATATCATAACTGTTTAAGTCAATAACAGTTACATATACTGTTCAACTAGAAAAATGTGTTTAAGGTTGAAGAACGCAGATTATATTTGTATTTTAATAGATTATAGTTGACATAATAAACACATTGTAACTGTTAATGTGATTTGATATTCGTTTCAGAAGGGAAATTTATTTCTTCGTTCAATAAGACCAAGTTCATGGAAATCGCTGCTCAATTGATGAAGTTATGGCTGTTAAAAGCGTTGCATCCCGTTTTCGGGTCATATTAATTATTTGATAGTGATTTTTTTAAGATAAGTTGGTTTTTCGTTACAAATTGTTATTTATAATTCAAAATGATATTTTAACGTATTAATTTCATAGACCCACACTTAACACCTATAATTGGGATTCGCTGTTCTCGTCAGCCGATAAGACTTGACGATCTAATAATTTGGTTTATCACGCAAGGTTTTGCGGATACTTCGTTAACAGATGAATCAATTGTGCACTGAAGTTTATTTATAAAATTATGTATATATTTTTTATTTAGATAAAAGATTTAAATTTCACTTAACAATAAAAAATTTAATACTTTATTTCCCAATTATTATTGTTAGTATTAAAAGTTATTCAAATCTTGCTTTTAATCAAATATCAATTACCTCCCTTTAATTAACTTATTTTTATGTAAGGAAAGACAAATAGAATTTCATTTGTTAACTGAAATCGCCGACAATTTAGGTAATTAAGTAGGTTTCACTGTTTTGTTAACGTTTTTTAAGATCCATACTTAAATAAAACAAAAACAATCACATACAAAAATGGTCCAAATCTGTATTTAATCGTCGTATACATAATTACCGGTAAGTAGCTTGTTTTTCCGTAGTATCGACCCTATTAATAAATAGATACGAAATTTGGAAGAGACCAAATACAAAACACGCTTGTGTTATATGTCAATCTATATTTAAATGTGTATTCATGGACATAACAACAACAACTGCATTAAAATCGGCAATGTTTTGACAAAATGCCGGCTGGATAAGTCCGGCTCCCTTTAGAAATCTTTTTCATGTACATTTGTCTCACAGTATCGGCCGTTAAGATTTGTTTCTATGTGCATATGCTTGTTCTAAAAAAATAACTGAATGGAAAAAAGAAACTCGTGCTCACGTTGTTCTTAAAATATGTTAACATTTGATTCAAAACTAAGCGGCATATAAAACATTTGATAAAGCTACTATTAATCCATAACAACCTATCCTGAATATGTGTTAAGTAATAAAAAATCAGAGCATCACCCTAAAATAAACATGACCTTCTTTCCAGCGAACACCGGAAATCACGAGAATGATCGTCGTATTACTAATCGATAGCCATCTGATTACAACTTCTGAAACTTGAAAAAAAAACATCCAGAAACACTTAGCTACTCAACACTTAAAGCAATATCAACGTAAAAACAAAAATCAAATGCCCGCAAAACAACAACACACTAAACAACAACGAAAACCGACCACCTCACAAGCACAAAATCCACCAAAACACCAACCAACCACCCAAACAACTACCCCAGGGCAATTATGCCATCGAAAGCAACAGCCAAAACAACAAGAACACGTATTCGCCTCTATATATCCATGGAAACCGTCTGCGCATAACTAGAGATAGTTCTACCCCCTTCTACACCATTAACCCCTTAATGTATGCGGCACTATCAAACATTAATATAAGCAATCTAACCGTCATGTCGTGGAACGCCCGAGGGGTTGGAAATCATAACTCAAATAACAAAATGTACGAGCTTCAAAATAACATCAATAATAATGAAATGGATTGATGTCTACAGCAAACAAATATTAAAAGCAATCGCCGGTTTTTCACATAAAAGGCTACTAAGAACCTGTACGATCTAAACAAAGAGAAAATAATATGGGAACTGGGGTAGCAATATATGTAAAATCGGGCATTCCCTTCGCTGAACTAGATTTTGATCAGGAATGTCTCATGGAATCGTATGCCATCAAGCTTTACTATACTTAGCACCAATAATACCGTATTCAATGCGTATATGCACAAACTAAAGGTAATACGCTTACACGCTATTCTTATATATTTCAACACATGAATTACAGAGATAACAATATTATTGTTGGTGATTTTAAATTAAAACAACACTGTTGGAACCTCGAGGGCATTCCGCAATGTGACGATCATGCCGAAAATCTTTTGGAAAATAATAGCAGCAATATCTTCATTAACGACGGCCAAATAACGAGACTGGCTGACCGCGAAGATCACTGTGATAGCGCGATCGATCTGGCCCTTATTTGATCCCACTTTCAATCAATAAGCGAATTCAACGTCATAATCGACTCTTTTGGGAGTGATCATCTTTCAAAATAATAAACCTTAAGCTTTAAAAAATACACTTCCGTCCACACAACACAAATGGAAAATTAACAATGCCTCACCTTCAGGAGCGATGGAACAATGTTACAACTCAGTGTGATAACGAACTCCTCCATAATCGCGATAATACTGATATCAATACTCAATATAAATCTTAGGTTACCACTTAGGTAACCAAACTTAAGACAGTGCATGATAACTTCATCCCTATTGCAAACAATAAACCTAAAAAAAACACTCTGCATACGCATTCAAACAGGACCAAAATATATATATAAAAGAGAAGCCCGCAGAAGAGTCTAACAGGTCATGCAAAAAGCAAAACAGATAGTTGGAATGAATTTTGTAATAACATTTCATATATAACAAATTATAGAGAACTACGTGATCATGTTAATCGAATGCAAGGCAGTCCCCCAACTGTTAACCCTATTTTTCGTGTAAACAACCAAATTCTAGTCACTAATGCAGATTAAGCCTCGACGCTGATCCAAAATCATCAAAGCAAATGCAATGACGAAGGCTACTCCAAAGATTTTATAGCAAGAAATCAAGATCTTAAAAAGTGAATGCACTGACTGTTAACAATCTACCAATCAGAAAAAAACACACAAATGAAATGCTCCATTTAGTCTGTTTGAACTCGAAGCGGCACTCCTAACTTGCAAAAATGGCGCGCCGGGCGACGATAACATGCATTATAAAATTGTTAAATAGCTTCCGCTCTCCACAAAACAAGAATTAATTGCTTTATATAATAAATCTTGGACAGAAGGTACCCTTCCTGACAATTGGCACGAGGCAACAAATATTCCAATAATAAAAGTTAATAAACCTAAACCTTAAGATTCTCCAGCCTCTTATCGACCAATATTATTTTTGTCACGTAAAATATATAATATAAAATATATTTATATAAACAACTGGTAGCAAGATGAGTTGCAGATAATTGGTCAGTAACCACATTATAACTTACTCTTTTGACCTGTTAATTATTTTCAGCTCAATTCAACAGATAAAAATGCCCATAATATCACTTTAAAGGTTGAAGAACGCAGATTATATTTGTATTTTAATAGGTTGTAGTTGACATAATAAATATATTGTAGCGGTTAATGTGATTTGATATTCATTGAAATTGTGATTTGATATTTTTATGCTCGTATCATTTTAACTCGAATTTGTATCAATGAACTCAAGTTATATAAATGTCCGGAAAATACTCATGTACAGTGTGAACCCAAACATTTATCGGCAACGATATCAGATGGTCATCGTTTTGCCCATCCGCATATGCTCGGCCCGATATCGACAAGATTATTTAATGGGCCGCCCGTTATCGGTCATATGTGATGCTCGCATCTAATAAATTACCGCCCTTTACTGACCCCCAAAACGGGTCTCGTGCATACGCATGCGCATATCAAACAACTGTTTTGTTTATATTCACGTGCAGAACGCGAACCCAGGATATTACAGTTCATTTGTTATGACATATTTCTTATTATTAATTAAGAAATCAAAGGAAACCCCTGTATTTCGTCTGACAAATACTCTGTAATTAGGATAGAATATATCTTTAAAATGTTTATCAGCATTATTGTGCTCAATAAAATTAAATTTAAAAGTAAGAATTAAATAACACTGAATATTGCATTGCTTGTTTCAGTTGTAATTTGTTATGGGTTTGCTTTATGTTAGTCTTTATTGACAGGTCATTTACTTTATATTCATAATCAAACGGTATTTCGAGTGAAAATTTCAGGAAAAGTTAACAAATTATTTTCTAAAAATCCATTTACACGGTGCCTAACCAATACGGATAATACCGGAAACTTTTGAACGATTCCGGATAATACGCGAAACGGCACCGGATCATATCAGAAATATATTGACTGTTTTGAGGTAAGTGTGTTCTTTTATTTCAATATTCTTTTTTTAAGTTAACATTTTTCACCAAACCAATATTCCGCGGAACAACTAAGACATTCATTAAGTAAATTCTATACTCGTGCTCAGTAACACAAGCGTCAATATGCAGAGGGAACCTATATTGCCCAACAGTTTATGCGCAAAACCTGTGGAAACGGAGGTAAAATGCAGATATTGGTCTATATTAACAATGAAATTAAAATTTCTGAGCTAGTTTCCTGATAAAAACGGCAGCATAATTATTGTTTAATCATTGCCATGATGATTGACGGTTTAGTTTGTAGAACAAACACGTATTTTATGTGTCGATTGCTAGCACCGGATAATGCATGAATTAGGCACCGGATAATAGCCGAAACTAATGAACTTAAGTATAGTACTTTTAAAGAATATTTTGGATTCTGCTTATATGGTTAACATTTAAAGAATTTCTTGATTTAAGATTGTTTAATGAATGTGTCGGTTATTTCTCGTCACTCAGACCTGACCACTCTGTCTAAACGCCAGTTAAAACGCATGAAAAATGTCTAGACCCTGCCCTGAAAAAGCTTATTAAAACTAGACATTAAAGGTTACACACTGTATTGATTCTTACAAAATCGGATGTAGAACGCGTGCTATTGTACAACGACCGATAAATCGTTAATATCTATAAGATATAACAACCCTTTGATTGTTTTAATATTAAAATTATATAAACGATTTGATCACCTTTTATTGTTTTTATATTAAAATTATATAAACGATTTGATCACGATTTGAAAAAAAGTTTTTAGACCAGTTCAGCAGTAATAATTGTAAAATAGAATTGTTGGCGTATTGTTAATCTTTTTTTATTAACCATTCATGTTAACTTTGGTGCGATTATAATAATTGTTATTTATTATTTTATTGAATATTGGGGAGTTGTGTGTAACCTTCGGTTTAGATTTAGAGTGACTTCCCTTGTTTACAAATACACTTTCCTCAAAATGCACACATGGTTTGTCGTTTTTGGATTATCAATATCAACATTCACTCATTCAGAGCTATTATCTGTTTTATTTGTAAACAATCTATGTTTTACATACAATAGTTTTCATTTCATAGTTCACTTATCACTGTATGCTATTTGTTTCAGATACCAGTGCCCTCACATCTGTCATGATCTGAGTTCGGATTTAGAGTTTGAAGTTCGAGATAGTCAGATAGAATATGGTGAGTACATAGAATATGGTGGGTACAGTCTCAGATGATAAGTTTACTCCATGAATAAGGGCCACTGTTCCATATTTATTTGATTGGATGTAGCAGTGGCAGTTCTCCCTCTGGCCCAAACTTTTCTGTAGCCAAATTTACCTTTTTATGTCTGAATTCTTATTATTTAGGATATTTTATGGGTGACTATGTAGAAATCCTTGTAGCCAAATGGATTTTTGTCGCCAAATTACATTATTTGTAGCCATTGGCTAATTTGGCGAATGACAGAGTAAGCCCTGAGTGGACTGATTATTATTATGCCCCCCTTCGAAGAAGAGGGGGGTATATTGTTTTGCTGGATGTCGGTCGGTATACCAGTTTGTTTCCGATCAATAACATGTGATCTGATTGACCAATTTGCTTGATACATCCCATGTGCATTTTCCTTTGCCAATAGTTGATGACCCCTATTTAAATTGGGGTCACTATGTCAAAGGTCAAGGTCACTGTCACACTAAGAGTGAAAATTGTTTTCCATCAATAACTTTTGAAAAAGGGACCGATTGGTTTGATATTTCCCATGTGCATTGGCATTGGACAGTAGATGTCCCTCATTATAATTAGGATCACTAGGTCAAAGGTAAAGGTCACTGTCACACTAAGTGTGAAATAGTTTCCGATCAATAACTTGTCAACTGATTCACCGATTGGCTTGATACCTCACATGTGCATTGGCCTTGGACAGTGGAAGACCCCTGTTGAAATTGGGGTCACTAGTTCAAATGTCAAGATCACTGTGACATTAAGTTTTATTTAAGTGGCTAAGTCACACTTATATGATAAGATTGACTCATATGATCATTTTTGTTGCGAAAAATTCCATGTCAAGGCCCTGTTTAGGGGGGCCTCTGTCTCCGACCAGGGAGCTCTTGTTAACTTAAAAAAAAATTGGAACAATTTATCCTGCTTTGATCAACTGCTGTCCCCATGGCATTCGTAAAGTAACCATGAAAGAAAAGTGTGCCAGTTAAAAGGCTCATGACTTCGGAACAATAGCATATGTCAATTGCTAAAATATGATAATTTATTTCAGGATTTCACGAACGACCTAAGTTTTTTTGGATTTGCGGTGACTGAACAGGAGCAGGAGAGTTTTGTGGTGTCATCTGAAACTGATAGAAATGAACACAATGTTGAGTCTGGAGACCAAGCGGTTAATTTATTGTTTGACTGCAACAATAATGAAAAAGCCACAGAGCAACCTTTAGACTTAGAATGTTCTGTTGAAATTGTTGTTGACAATAAGAAGAAACATGAATGCAATATGTGTGTAAACAAATATAGCACAAGAACAGGATACAAAAGGCATTTAGTTAGCCATTCCAACGATGGTCAAAAGTGCACTGTTTGCGAAAAAGTGTTCTATTCCACCTATGACTTAAAGAATCATATGAGCAACCACAGTAACTTACGCAATTTCTCGTGCATTGAATGTGAAAAAACCTTTAAAACAAAACGCGACTTAAATGTTCACAGAACAAGGCTACACAAATCTTACTTGAAATTTGTGTGTGAAGTATGTGGGAAGGGTTACAATTATAGAAATGAGTTAGATGGACACAGGGCAAAACATGATGGGTCCAAACCATTTAAGTGTCCTAAGTGCAACAAAGCATATCAGTACTTGCCTAACCTGTCACGGCATGTGTGCGGAAAAATGGAATCACCCAAGTGTGATAAGTGTGGAAGCATTTTCAAGACAAAACACTACCTTCAAGAACACATGAAGGCTCATGATGACCCCGAACAACATCAGTGTTATGTGTGTGGAACTTTTTACAAATATAGATCTTCTTTTTAAAGACACAAAAAGAAGACTGGTCATTAGTGTTTTAAATGCTTTAGTCAGAATAAGTACAGATAAAACTCTGGATATATTATAATGTTATAAAGGCATATAATTATACAGTTATATCTGTTTACTGTAAGGCCTTTGCAGAAACTTAATGGCAATAGTAAACCCTTATGAACCTTATAAGCACTTGTTTTTCAGCCAGTCTTCATCATGATGTTTGCTCAGAAGATTTGCTTAGCAATTAGGAAATCATTTTGTTGACATAAAGAAGCATTGCTTTTGAGAAATTACCAATACCCGGTATACCAGCTGCATGAAATTAATTCATATTGCGGCATTTATTTTTTTTAATGCAGTCATCCGAATATTAATCCTGCCTTAAAATATAGTGTAGCATTGTTGGATTGTGTCCTTCTTAAGATGATGATGATGATGATTATTTGGTTGATGATTAACAGCAACAAACTGTCTGAATACTTTTATTTAATATTCTTGCTATTTCAGGTAATGACATTTATTGTTGGAGAATATTACAACTGTTAGAATTTAAATTGTTATTAAACAGTATTTGCATATTGGGTATATATGTGTTAGGGCTCTGCATTAAGGTTATTCTGTTAAAACTACATGTATTTGAAAGCTTGATGCATGGTATATGTTTGTTAGGGCTAACTTGCAGTTGTTAAATAATATTTTCTACCCCATTTACGAGATGCCATGGTGACAAGCCAGCATTTGATTGTATGAAGTTTTATTTCTTTGAGCAAGATGCTTGATGATAATTGCAACTTTTTCTTTCAACAATATATGAATTGTGTTATTTGTGTATATATTTTTCATTCAGTTTTCACAAGACAAAAGAAATTTGAAACCAATTGAAAGTCTCCAAGAGGCACCTTTTGAATAATTGGGATCTTCATGTCAGTTCATTAACAAACAAAACCTGTAGGGCGACCTCCCATCTAAAACCAAGCCATCAAAATTTATTTCCTCACACCTGTTTGAAATCGAATAAATAAAGTGCAGAAAAAGTTTCTCAATTGTCCATAGTTTTCCACATCCCATCCTCTAGGGAGCTAAGCCCTGATGCTTTTTGACAGTATAAGCAGGCTTCCAGTAATCTAGTATTGATTAATGCCATTTGCCATGGCCACTTGCGGATGTGTTACGAAAGTACAATAATTACTTCTTGAAAACTTGCCCCTCAAAGACTTTTTATGTCTGCCAACACTATTCACAATTTTCAGTATTTTTCAGGCATAAGTTTAATTGATGTCATGTGGTAACACTGTTATGATTGTCAAAGATTTTTATTTAAGTAACAATAAAGAGAAACATAATGAGTGGGGTTCCTTATGTAAATTTTGTATATGGGTTTTTAATAATGAAACCAACAATTATATTCTTTATTTATATGGATTTTTGCTGAATATTTTAAGACGTATGAAATATTTATTGGTACTCCTATTTCAGTAGGGAAACGAGTTTCAACTATTTATACAAAGAAAGGAAAGACAATTATTTGGTGGGGAGTTAACTCAAAAGTAATACAGTTATTCGACATAAAATTCTACAAAACTATCATCCCCGAAAACAAGTTCATTATTAACAGGGGCGATAATATCATACAATCCCCATGATTCAACAAATTGAGAGTAATTCGATCTTTTAAAATCAACAAAAATTCTAAATCTTAATAATGACAAAAACATGGTAATGCTATTGATAACTTTAAACTGTTTTTTATGATGTTTTGTTTGATTTCGCAAATGCCAAATAACAAATCTGGAAATAGATAGGATCACTAAAATTGTGTAATTATGTCCAGCACTATCTGCTTTAAAATCAAAAACTTAAACATCTTTTCAGAAAGAGTGATTTTTGATTCTGAGGCAATATTTAACAAATATAGAACGGTTTTATTGAGGGGACTAAAAAAGGAACATTCTATAAATAGGTGCGAAACAGTTTCAATATTTTTACAGAAATAACAATTTTTGATCATTGACATTTCTTTCAGGTAAAGGTAATCATTAACGTAAGATACAGCATGTACTAAAGAAAAACAAATATTTCTATGACATGAGTCAATTGCTTTGGAAAATATGTTTGTTAAAGAGGTAGAAAAATTATTTTGCGGAAAATTAACTTTGTATTTAACAACTTTATCATCTACTGTTAGAAGCATACAATAGAACTGTTTGGCATTGATACACATCAAATTAATATCTTCTTTTATCCCATTTTCACCGCGACATTGACGGTATAACACGTTGTGGGATATACTTGTCTGTCTTCAACACTGTGGAATATACCTGTCGCGTGCACGGACTACTTTTCAAATGACGTCATGCGATATGCGCTAAAATTAGGTCGATATTGTTTGATTCATCGATCGACTTTTAAGGTCATCCATTCGAAGAAAATGTGCATATTTTGCAGAAAAAATATATATGACATATTCATCAAAATAAATGTTGAAATAAAATATAAAATTACACGAATTTTGTTATGTTATTTTTTATTTATATAAAAAAATACATTTTGTACGGCCCTGCTCAGTTTGTAGTAAAAAGTTGTCTGCTACAAAATTTATTGAAAAATAAATAAATAAGGATACACATTGAAATAAACAGGATTTGTAAATGTCTGAAAACACATATGGTTTCAATATTGTTTGGGATGATTTAAGTGAAGAACAAGTTAAACCAGTTGAAATGAAGTTGAAGTTTAAAAACAAATTTGGTTTTGATGCAGCTGAAATTGTTGATGAGTTTACACCTTGTGCAGATCCCATGCTCAATAACTTAGCAGGTGGCCAACCTTTAATTAATGATCAAAGTTTTGAAACAAATGAAACTCCAAATTCCAGTCTTGAAAGTCCCTTGGTTCAAAATGAATTTGAAGACATAAATGTTTCTGATGTTCAACAATTCATCAAAAATGAAGAAAATAAAAACACGGCCAAAAAAACTTTGAACGACACCAACAAGTTCAAACGTTTCCTTGCATCGCGTGGCGAATACAGAGAAATGCACCATATTGAAGTTGATGTTCTTGACGACTACATTTCCACCTTCATATTATCACTTCAAAAATCCAATTGCACCGAGTATGAGCCCACTAGTATTCGAGGCATCCTTGGCAGTCTTGACAGAAAACTGAAGAGGCATCGTTTTCCATACTCGATAATGGCTGGCAGTGGGCCCCAATTTTCTCTGACTAGACAGACCTATAATGCCAAGAAAAAAAGCTTAAAGAAACAGGTAATCCATAATGCCATAAATGTTCAGACAAAAAATTGTGGGTACCCACACTCAAACTTCCAGGATTTTTTCCAATAAGCATTACAGTACTGTAGTCCAAGTAAAAAAGTAATATACCCTGACCCATCTGATTGTATTGTTTTTTTAAGCCTTGAGCGAGAAAATATTAAATAACTAATAATAAACAACTGTGACAATTATGATCATTGTTTATGTTATAATAAAAATGCAGCAGTTGATGATGGGTACATTACATGTAGCACATAATGTACAATTAAATAAATCAAAACAAAATGTGTATGTTATTTTTCTGTATTCATGTGTCAATTTATTTAAACAAAGCCCCCTTAAGATGTGTTAACATTCATTGTATTTTACCTATGTTTTTTCTTCTTTAATTAGGCACCCATAAAAGGTACCTTCGGAAAAAAAAAGATTAATTTTCCCAATTCCCAGATGAAAAATTCCCAAAAATTAAGATTAGCGTGCGGGTATGAAAAAATACAAATATTTTTTCAAAATAAACAAAGAGCTGTTTTACTGTTGTTGACCTTTAAAAAAAGAAGAAACAAACAAACAATAAAACTTTTTACATAAGGGTAAAGGGAACAGGCCATGTGAAGCAGCACCACTAACCGATGGAGAGCTTGAAGTCATGTGGCAGAAAGGTGTCCTTGGATCTCACAGCCCAACAGCGCTGGTGAACACTCTTTGGCTCAACAACTGTCTGCACTTTGGCCTAAGAGGCACTAAAGAGCAGTACAATCTGAGGTAATAAAGTTGAAGTTGTCCACAATCTGAAAAATGGAAAAATCATTTAAATAGCCATAAATAAAATAGTTATTAACATTATAAACCAGGTGTTGATTTGTTTTGATAACGTTTCAAGCACAAATATGCCATGCATTTGTTTGCAACACTTACATTTTCCTTAATTTACCCGCCATTTATATACAAGAAATATGTTTGAAATAATGAATTTACTATTTATAAACGCAATAATGGCCAAAATAATTTGTTTTTCACAACTAAAATCAAATTTGAGTACTTAAACTATTCTAGTTTTTCCCCATTGACACCAAACCTACCATATTGAGATGTTAGGGTCTTTTTTTTCAAAATTGCAAACTGATGTTAATTTTAACACAATTAATTGCAAATTATACAGATGGGGTGACACTACATTGAAAGCTGCTGTTGATGGAACAGAATATTTGGACTATAACGAACGGCAGACAAAAACCAGAACGGGTGAAAATGTGGCAGATGTGCGAAGAGTGACACCTAAGATGTTTTCAACTGGAAAAAATGATTTGAGAAACCCTGTTGAAATTTATAAACTGTATTCGCAGAAGCGGCCCACTGGTTTTTCGGGACCCGAAGACCCTTTCTTTTTGGCACCGAACACAGTTTTTGGAAAAGATGCTTCCGGGACTAGTGGTGAGGGAGAGGTTACTTGGTTTATCAGACAAAGGGTTGGGATGAACAAAATGGGAAAAATGTTGAAAACAATGGCAAATGATGCTGGATTACAAGGGAACAAACGATTAACAAACCACTCTACCCGGAAACATCTTGTTCAAAAACTGAGGGAGCACAATGTCCCACCAACGGATATTATGGCAATAACTGGGCATAAAAATGTGCAGTCGATTATTAATTATTCTTGTGTCAGTGAAGAGCAACAAAAAAAATGCTCAAACATACTTGCCTGTCACACTCCTTGTGCAAATAACATCAGCAGCTCTACCGCCTCTACATCTCGTATAGCCCATACTGCTACCTCTACCACAGACAGTTGTGATTCCATCCCTCAAACGTCCAACTGCCCCGAGATGCAAAATGTCAATACACCCCACAACCCGATCAGCTTCCAACAGCAATTTGCTAGCTCGCTTCAATCACAATTTTCCGGAGCAACATTTCACATTGCCAACTTCCATGTTCACAACTACTTTACTCGCAACGAACACGACAATACACATAAATAAATCCACAATGAACGTAAGCATCATTGCCATCATCTTGGCAGTGCCAAGCATCACATTTTAATTCATCTTGATTCCTCCACTTTTTTGAAAATGTGACCAGTAAAGGTCATGACCGCATATGTTACACGCGTGTTGCGCATTGCTCTATAATTAGAAATGTTCAATATCACTACGCATATGTATAACTAGTATATTTCATTTTTGTTAATTTTGAAGTGTTTTGTTATAGCAAGTGTTTTTGTTAAAGGTATTAAATTATTTGAAATATTCGTAAACAATAAATATTGTTGATATTTCTATTATCGTTTATTTCTTTACATAATTCTCGAACTATTTTTTTGAATTTTATAGGTGTTAGCAGTTCATAACAAACAAAAACAAACAATCGTTCGCTGTGTTTCATTGTTTTTGAAGTTTCCAAACATGCCACGTTTGTTAATTATTTATCTTGTTTAGTAAAACTTCAATGGGATAAATAGAATACTAGGATTAGCGTTGAATACAGAGAAGTTTATGTTGCTCGGCTCGAACACCGAAAGCGCTCGCCAAGGCTCGCGCTCCCGGCGTTCTAAGCCTCGCAACATAAACTTCTCTGTATTCAACGCTAATCTAGTATTCTCTATTTATTTTTAAGATGGTATCTACAGCTTTAACACAATTTTTATAAAATAAAGGCATACTTTCACTTTTGGGGTATAAATTACTTTCAAAATTCTTATTATATTTTCTTAATTTGAAACCAATCCAATATTTAGTAAAATGAGTCCATGGGGCATTATAGTCTGAACTAAACTTTTGTACATGTGACAATAATAAAGAATACCATTTATACAAAACATGTGGGACATGCAAACCTCCTTCCTTGTAAGGTAAGTATAATGTTTTCCTATTAACAGGTTCGAAAGAAGAAGACCAAATAAATTTAAAACACTGTTTTTGAAACATATTGATATATACATCTGGGAAATGTCCAGCGTATATATAATACAATATTTTTGAAAAGGCTAAATAATTCAGAATTGTACTTTCTCCTTTATATGATAGTTTGAAGGATCTGCATAAATTAATAACTTTTGTAAACTTCAAAAATAAATTAGACCATAATTCATTATAGTCAATATCATAACCAAAATAATAACCTAAAACTTTACAATGTTTTACCCACGATATACCAAAAGGTTGATCAGATCTTGTTCTCCACTTAAATACTCCATTACATTTGGTATAATTAACTTTTGAACCACTAATTAATTCAAAAAGTTAAACATCTTTAAAGAAATGAGAAATAGAAACATCATCTATTAAAATTGCGGTATTATCATCTGCATAAGCTTGTCAAATAATGATGAGAAATTGGGTGAAATATTTGGGTTTTCTTTATGTACGAAATATTGACAAGTATATCACGGTCAAAAGATTAAATATTTGGATCTGGTGCGTGTCTAACAACAAAGGGGTTACAATACTGTTGACACATGCCTTAGGCTGTATTTGCATTATTTATTATTTGTACCACAACGCTCATTTACGTGTGCATACTTGAATAGTGACTTCTCCAGATTGTAATTCAGCCAATTAGAAATAAAGACATATAGAACACTGACCAATGGGATTCATAACTGAGTTTCACGGGCCAGATGTTAGAGGGAAACAAGACAGTTAGCGTTTAGACTTGGAGGTGTACGGATCGAGAAAGATACGATCATGTAGCTATCAGACTGTATTTGTATAACCGAAAATATTAAGTATGTTAGACATTAAATTGGACTAGAAACTGATACATGGTGTTGTTGAATATTTTATCCTATATTATGCAGAGAAACCGATATAATAGAGAGGGACCGACTTGTCCCATGCGTGACACGAGAAAATGGTAGTTAATGCAAATCTCGTCATCTTGGCAATTCGCGCATGACGAGATATCGAATGATAGGCTGCACACCGGTAATTTAAGAGTAATAAACATTGCCAGTAACTATGTGTCGTCTATGAACTATGAATGATTACGGGACAAGCTGACATGTTTATTTCCAAAGGTGATCCTGGCACTTGTATGCCTTCGATATTAATATTATTTTGGACTTTTAAAATAAATGGTTCTAAACATAAAACATACAATAAAGGACTCAGATAATAAAGTGTCACGTTGTGACATTACGTATTGCCTCCCTTGTTGGTTCATGCTACTTGAGATTTGTTTAATTCGTCCGCTTCAATAGATAAGATCTCAATTCTTTGTAATGCAACCCCATATTTACACAGAAACTGAGGTGGTCAACACGAACAAATTATTTTAATTATTGTTTATTTTACATTAAATACTCGACACTCTGTCGTAAATATATGAACTCCTAGTCAAAAGGGAAACAATTCAAATTCAATTTTGAAAATTCACTTTTTGGATTTTCTCCCCCGAATATTTATTTATGGACTTGTTTTCTCTACCAATTAAACAAGTATCACCCGTTTATTAATGCGATGAACGTCATCAATTTTCAAAAAGACATTGAGCATAAATATTATGGAAAACATAACTATTGAAAAACTTACTGTACTCTCTAATTGTACACAAAAGAGAAGACATAGTGCACCGTAAAATAAATATATTTACGTCATTATATGTTTCTGCTAAGAAACGTATCATTTTCAATCTTATTTGTATCCATTTACTCAAGTAACATAAATGTCTCTCTGCTGATGAGGTCCGTGATGTCCAGTAATATATACATTGCAATGGATATCATAACTGTTTAAGTCAATAACAGTTACATATACTGTTCAACTAGAAAAATGTGTTTAAGGTTGAAGAACGCAGATTATATTTGTATTTTAATAGATTATAGTTGACATAATAAATATATTGTAACTGTTAATGTGATTTGATATTCATTTCAGAAGGGAAATTTATTTCTGCGTTAAATAATACCAAGTTCATGGAAATCGCTGCTCAATTGATGAAGTTATGGCTGTTAAAAGCGTTGCACCACGTTTTCGGGTCATATTAATTATTTGATAGTGATTTTTTTAAGATAAGTTGGTTTTTCGTTACAAATTGTTATTTATAATTCAAAATGATATTTTAACGTATTAATTTCATAGACCCACACTTACCACCTATAATTGGGATTCGCTGTTCTCGTCAGCCGATAAGACTTGACGATCCAATAATTTGGTTTATCACGCAAGGTTTTGCGGATACTTCGTTAACAGATGAATCAATTGTGCACTGAAGTTTATTTATAAAATTATGTATATATTTTTTATTTAGAAAAAAGATTTAAATTTCACTTAACAATAAAAAATTAAATACTTTATTTCCCAATTATTATTGTTAGTATTAAAAGTTATTCAAATCTTGCTTTTAATCAAATATCAATTACCTCCCTTTAATTAACTTATTTTTATGTCAGGAAAGACAAATAAAATTTCATTTGTTAACTGAAATCGCCGACAATTTAGGTAATTAAGTAGGTTGCACTGTTTTGTTAACGTTTTTTAAGATCCATACTTAAATAAAACAAAAACAATCACATACAAAAATGGTCCAAATCTGTATTTAATCGTCGTATACATAATTACCGGTAAGTAGCTTGTTTTTCCGTAGTATCGACCCTATTAATAAATAGATACGAAATTTGGAAGAGACCAAATACAAAACACGCTTGTGTTATATGTCAATCTATATTTAAATGTGTATTCATGGACATAACAACAACAACTGCATTAAAATCGGCAATGTTTTGACAAAATGCCGGCTGGATAAGTCCGGCTCCCTTTAGAAATCTTGTTCATGTACATTTGTCTCACAGTATCGGCCGTTAAGATTTGTTTCTATGTGCATATGCTTGTTCTAAAAAAGTAACTGAATGGAAAAAAGAAACTCGTGCTCACGTTGTTCTTAAAATATGTTAACATATGATTCAAAACTAAGCGTCATATAAAACATTTGATAAAGCTACTATTAATCCATAACAACCTATCCTGAATATGTGTTAAGTAATAAAAAATCAGAGCATCACCCTGAAATAAACATGACCTTCTTTCCAGCGAACACCGGAAATCACGAGGATGATCGTCGTAATACTAATCGATAGCCATCTGATTACAACTTCTGAAACTTGAAAAAAAAACATTAACGTATTGAATGTTTTTTGTTAAAGGCACGATACTATGAGGAGGACCGATACTATGAGAGAAAGGGAAATAGTGTTTCAAGTTTAAATAACGATTATCATAAAATTTATTTTAAAAATCACCGACTTAATAAAAAAGAATAGCGAACTTATTTGAATTTAACAATTATAATCGATACATCAACACGAAATACCGACGAAAACAGGGTTTTCACAAATTAAGATCGGCCAGATAAGTGGAAACAAATACAGTAACGTTTTTATTGTAAGTCTTTCTTGGCTTTATTCCATTGCCAGTTTTACATTAACGATGCATAGTTGAGTTTTAATCAAGTGTTAAAGTATGGTTCAACTTCAAATATATTTTTAAACATAGGCCTAGGGATAAAAGGCGAAAGTGTGTACATGTAAGTAAGTACTTTGTGTATTATACATTTGTGTCTTGTTTTGCTACATTCATATTATTGAATAAGGGTAGGTGAGTTGTGGCTACATGTCTCGTGATATGGAAGAAAAGAAATCACTCCAGTTACCAATACTGCTTATTTGATTTTTTTTTATTTATCATATGAAAGAATTGTCCCCTAAATTATTAAATCTATTTATGTTAATTGATTAAAATTATTGCAAACCATGTTTTCCAACAGAGTACAAATTATCTCCTTTTAAATGTACATTTGTCTGTACATAAAGTCTCAATATAGTAATGGGATAAGAGTTCTAAGAATGAATTGCTAAGATGTTTTTAAGTTTGCTTCGTTTATCAAGCATATGTACAAATAAAAGAAATATGGATGATACTTCCCGAAAACGAGGTAGAATATGTTTGTGAACAAACTGAACCAATACCGCCCTAACAACCCGCACCAACTATATCAATCATCCAGGAACACTTAGCTACTCAACACTGAAAGCAATATCAACGTAAAAACAAAAATCAAATGCCCGCAAAACAACAACACACTAAACAACAACGAAAACCGACCACCTCACAAGCACAAAATCCACCAAAACACCAACCAACCACCCAAACAACTACCCCAGGGCAATTATGCCATCGAAAGCAACAGCCAAAACAACAAGAACACGTATTCGCCTCTATATATCCATGGAAACCGTCTGCGCATAACTAGAGATAGTTCTACCCCCTTCTTCACCATTAACCCCTTAATGTATGCGGCACTATCAAACATTAATATAAGCAATCTAACCGTCATGTCGTGGAACGCCCGAGGGGTTGGAAATCATAACTCAAATAACAAAATGTACGAGCTTCAAAATAACATCAATAATAATGAAATGGATTGATGTCTACAGCAAACAAATATTAAAAGCAATCGCCGGTTTTTCACATAAAAGGCTACTAAGAACCTGTACGATCTAAACAAAGAGAAAATAATATGGGAACTGGGGTAGCAATATATGTAAAATCGGGCATTCCCTTCGCTGAACTAGATTTTGATCAGGAATGTCTCATGGAATCGTGTGCCATCAAACTTTACTATACTTAGCACCAATAATACCGTATTCAATGCGTATATGCACAATCTAAAGGTAATACGCTTACACGCTATTCTTATATATTTCAACACATGAATTACAGAGATAACAATATTATTGTTGGTGATTTTTAATTAAAACAACACTGTTGGAACCTCGAGGGCATTCCGCAATGTGACGATCATGCCGAAAATCTTTTGGAAAATAATAGCAGCAATATCTTCATTAACGACGGCCAAATAACGAGACTGGCTGACCGCGAAGATCGCTGTGATAACGCGATCGATCTGGCCCTTATTTGATCCCACTTTCAATCAATAAGCGAATTCAACGTCATAGTCGACTCTTTTGGGAGTGATCATCTTTCAAAATAATAAACCTTAAGCTTTAAAAAATACACTTCCGTCCACACAACACAAATGGAAAATTAACAATGCCTCACCTTCAGGAGCGATGGAGCAACGTTACAACTCAGTGTGATAACGAACTCCTCCATAATCGCGATAATACTGATATCAATACTCAATATAAATCTTAGGTTACCACTTAGGTAACCAAACTTAAGACAGTGCATGATAACTTCATCCCTATTGCAAACAATAAACCTAAAAAAACACACTCTGCATACGCATTCAAACAGGACCAAAATATATATATAAAAGAGAAGCCCGCAGAAGAGTCTAACAGGTCATGCAAAAAGCAAAACAGATAGTTGGAATGAATTTTGTAATAACATTTCATATATAACAAATTATAGAGAACTACGTGATCATGTAAATCGAATGCAAGGCAGTCCCCCAACTGTTAACCCTATTTTTCGTGTAAACAACCAAATTCTAGTCACTAATGCAGATTAAGCCTCGACGCTGATCCAAAATCATTAAAGCAAATGCAATGACGAAGGCTACTCCAAAGATTTTATAGCAAGAAATCAAGATCTTAAAAAGTGAATGCACTGACTGTTAACAATCTACCAATCAGAAAAAAACACACAAATGAAATGCTCCATTTAGTCTGTTTGAACTCGAAGCGGCACTCCTAACTTGCAAAAATGGCGCGCCGGGCGACGATAACATGCATTATAAAATTGTTAAATAGCTTCCGCTCTCCACAAAACAAGAATTAATTGCTTTATATAATAAATCTTGGACAGAAGGTACCCTTCCTGACAATTGGCACGAGGCAACAATTATTCCAATAATAAAAGTTAATAAACCTAAAGATTCTCCAGCCTCTTATCGACCAATATTATTTTTTGAATGTGTTTCTTGATAATTAAATGGACAATACTGTTAATGATTTATTATATTGATTGATAAATCTGTGTATTTTTTATTGAGAAGTTATTTGCAATACAAGTCAATGTATGTGGATGTTTCTTGTCATGTTTTGTAGTAATTTATTCCTTGTTGTCGAGAAGGTTTCTATTCGTGCTCAAGTAATTTTAAAGGGATGATTCATGTAATATTATGTATTATCACAATGTATCATATCTCATAGTAAAATTCCTTGTTTTGAAGAAGGTTTCTTATCTAAGTATTAATAATACATATGGTTTATGTGTACCTGTAGATTGTGTAGTAGTATTATATTCATATAAACTGTTGGATATACACGTTTATCATGTTGTGAGTGTGATTCTGGCTTTTTAAAATCATATATACAACTATTTGGCTTAATTGAGGACAATTAAGAAGCTAAGGTGAGGGGAGTGTTGTATTTTTAGTATATGAACTCAATTTAGACTGCTTTGTTTGATACCATCGGGGCATGGTGGGCATTTGTTATCAGAACAGGAGACCATGTGGTCATCATTTTATAATAAAGACTAATCTGGTTTGTTGCTCGTAAAAGTCTGTTTGTCAGATATTTCAACAGTTGCAATAATAAATATCAATTAAATGTTAGGTCCTATCAGTGTGTTTCCACACATCCAAATATGGGAGGGTGGACAGATTTGTATAAAATGCCAGGTTCAGTGAAGAGCTGGGGAGAGAGTTGGTGGCAGATTGATAGAGAATGAATTTTACCTAGATTGTGAAGACAGTTAACAAATAAACATTTTTGGTGTAAATATTTATTCTCGTAGTGTGTAAATAAAATGTAGAGTACATTTACTGTGTTGTGAAGTTATGAACTTACCCCACCCCCTGAAAATTGACACAATATATACAATTCATTACGCATGCAAAATTTGCATTCCTGGGTTTACCACGTGACGATGATGATCAATCTTCTTGCGTTATTTATAGTTAACTGGTAGTTACCTGGTACACATACCCACTAAAATTTTATTACCGAATATATATGAAAATATGAAAACTTTTTTAAAGTAATGTAATATACCAGTCGTGATAGTTTTATCAATATAAACTAAATAATTGTAAAAAAATACGGTAGTTTAGAACTTTTCTTTTTCATGACTCGTGTTTGATGGTCCCTTTAATAAGTGTTGTTTTCGCTAATCAAGTCCCACGCATTAAAAGCGTGCGTATTGCACCTGGTCTAGGTGCTGTATCCAAATATAGACGTGCAACTCAGTATAAGTAGTATATTATGATAAAGCATTTTAATCGGAATTAATACACTCAATGGCAAAGTATTAAAAACTATATAAAAATACTTAAATTTACGACTAATACATTGCAGTAGAGGATACGTTCTTATAAAATATTGGTGACGGATGTGTGTGTGTGTGTGTGTGGTGGGGGGGGGGGGTCACACATTACTAAAAATATTTTTGTTTAATTTCACGTGGTTTGCTTGAGAATCCTGTATAAAATTATGAGAGATTGTAAATCAATGCGATTTTCCTCCTTAATGTTTTGCAAAATCGTATCACTGTAGATAATAAAAAGTAAATTACATTGGTGTTTGCGTTTTTTCGTGGCCGTGGCCTACGTTAAAAATCGAACTTCATCCCCTGTGAATGTTATACTAAATACATTCAAAGAGAGAACAACTGCAATACCTTCATATACGCTTTCATAATCTTAAGAATAATTGTTTGCGAATATTTCTCGTACAGCAGTGTTTAAATAATATGTGCCTAAATGTTTTTCAAACTATAATATAAAATTGACGTTTTTATATAAAAAAAAAAACATGTTAAAGAACTTTTAAAAATAAAAATAAGTAATACTGGTTTTATAATATATGGGTCATAATTTGCAAATAACTGAGTGACCGAGCAACGGGTATTCATGAAACTATCGGATAGAAGGATAAACTGAAATATGATTTATTTTTCACTATTTTATACGCTCAAATTTAGGTTTGAGGCGTATTTATAATCATTTATAGACAGTGTTCCTAAGCCAAATCAAGGACATATTGCTTGTTTTTCATTTGTGTAATGGTATTCAACAATTTCGTGGTAGAATATTTGAGGAAAACTTAGGTATATTAACTTAAACTTGTCTGCTGAATTTTTTCATGTGGTTACGGAAATTACCGATCGTCGGTTTCCGAAAAACAATATGTCGCGGTTTCCGCAAAACACGATGCTTGCGCCCAAAGATTTTGATGTTACTAAAGATTACTGGTTGATAAATGAATCATTTTGATTCTCATTTGATAAATTTGCGATTTCAAGGCTGATAAAATTGAACTATGAAAGCTATTCTGTCGTTTGGAATATGTCTCTCTATACATCTGTACAATCGGTTATTTCCGTAACCACCTCTTTAATTGAAGCGAAAAACAAGTTTGAATCAAAAAATTTATGTTTTCAACAAATAATCTACCACTTTCTCGATGAATACTAATACATGAATGATTTAAATGTAATATTCCAATGATTTCAGCCACGAACACTGTTAATAACATCGAAAAAAACATAACTAAATTGTTTAATTTACGATTTTAATTTTCTAAGTAGTTTGCACATAGCATGAGATTAAATGGTTAAACGATACATATCTCGACTATTTGATGATTTCGGACTGTTTAATCCAATCAGAAAATAGCTTTTAAGCGTTATTTTGACCCATGTTAAGTGAGATAAGAAAGTGCCACGTTGTGACATCACGTATTGCCTCCCTTGTTGGTTCATGCTACTATAGATTTGTTTAATTCGTCTGTTTCAATATAAGAGATCTAAATTATTTTTAATGCGACCCCATATTTAAACAGAAACTGGGGTGGTTGGTCAACATGCACACATTATTTTAATTATTGTTTATTTTACATTAAATACTCGACACTCTGTAAATATATAAACTCCAAGTCAAAAGGGAAACAATTCAAATTCACTTTTGTAAATTCAGTTTTTGGATTTTCTCCACCGAATAGTTATTTATGGTTGTGTTTTCTTCAAACTTTTCTGTGCCAATTAAAAAAAAATCACCCGTTTATTAATGCGATAAGCGTCATCAATTTTCAAAAAGATATTGGGCATGGATATTATGGAAACCTTAGCTATTAAAAAACGTACTGTACCTCTTATTGTACACAAAATAGAAGACATAGTGCACCGTAAAATAAATACTAGTATATTCACGTCATCATATGTTTCAGCTAAGAAACGTTTAATTTTCAATCTTATCTGTATCCATTTACTCAAGTTACATAAATGTCTCTTTGCTGATGATGTCCGTGATGTTCAGTAATATATACATTGCCATGGATATCATAATTGTTTAAGTTAATAACAGTTACATAAATATACTGTTCAGCTAGAACAATTTGTTAAAGGGATATTATGGGCATCTAACAATTTATAGATGTCTATCGCAACCGTTGTTTATTTTTGGTGTTTTCACTTCATATACACTTATATTTGTTAATGCAGCATCAACATACTAAAACAATATCCCGGAAAGAGAAAAAATAATGCATTTAAATATCAACCGTTCTTTCGTTTGACAACTAATCACGCATGTACAATGTGAACCTAAATTTAGTTTTAGTGCAGATTCGTTTATACGACAAAAAGACACCATTTTGTTTTACGGATCATTTCGGCTTACAGGACTTGGTTGGTCACGTAAAATATATAATATAAAATATATTTATATAAACAACTGGTAGCAAGATGAGTTGCAGATAATTGGTCAGTAACCACATTATAACTTACTCTTTTGACCTGTTAATTATTTTCAGCTCAATTCAACAGATAAAAATGCCCATAATATCACTTTAAAGGTTGAAGAACGCAGATTATATTTGTATTTTAATAGGTTGTAGTTGACATAATAAATATATTGTAGCGGTTAATGTGATTTGATATTCATTGAAATTGTGATTTGATATTTTTATGCTCGTATCATTTTAACTCGAATTTGTATCAATGAACTCAAGTTATATAAATGTCCGGAAAATACTCATGTACAGTGTGAACCCAAACATTTATCGGCAACGATATCAGATGGTCATCGTTTTGCCCATCCGCATATGCTCGGTCCGATATCGACAAGATTATTTAATGGGCCGCCCGTTATCGGTCATATGTGATGCTCGCATCTAATAAATTACCGCCCTTTACTGACCCCCAAAACGGGTCTCGTGCATACGCATGCGCATATCAAACAACTGTTTTGTTTATATTCACGTGCAGAACGCGAACCCAGGATATTACAGTTCATTTGTTATGACATATTTCTTATTATTAATTAAGAAATCAAAGGAAACCCCTGTATTTCGTCTGACAAATACTCTGTAATTAGGATAGAATATATCTTTAAAATGTTTATCAGCATTATTGTGCTCAATAAAATTAAATTTAAAAGTAAGAATTAAATAACACTGAATATTGCATTGCTTGTTTCAGTTGTAATTTGTTATGGGTTTGCTTTATGTTAGTCTTTATTGACAGGTCATTTACTTTATATTCATAATCAAACGGTATTTCGAGTGAAAATTTCAGGAAAAGTTAACAAATTATTTTCTAAAAATCCATTTACGCTTATCAAAAAGGCGTGAAGTGTTGGCAAGTTTTCAATGCGATTGGGATCACAGGTGGTTAGCGTGTGGCTATGATATTAATTAGTAAAAACAGCTTTTTAAATACAAAATAATATTTACAAAATTACAAATACAAAATTCACTATCAAATATATATATATATTTATCACATGCTTTACCCTGTTTCCCATGTAATACAACCATTACATATTTTTTATATTACACATGTGTTATACAACATTTTAAAGCGTTTTCATTGGCTTAGTTTTCGTTCATTGACCAATCGCATTTTATTATTTTGCTGAAATAACGTTGCAACGTCAAATGACGTCACAAAATGTAAACAACATTCGGGATTTATCATTATGTTTGCGTAATTATTTATTTTATTTTTTCGGCATAGCTGTTTAACGTCACTTTTGACCTTACCTGACCTTTTCCGCGGTTAGACACGAATGAATACACTTCATTTATTCCATTGACTGATTTGAGCATACCACCAGAACATTGGAAACATGAACGCGTCTTTGTAACATATACTGCGTGTTAAGCGTGAAACAATTTTATCTCGTATGAAAAGGCTAATATATAGAACAGTTTTACACTCAACTCTTGACTCAAAACAGTTTGTGCGTGCACCTTTTATTTTCAGAGGATTACCAGCGCCAGCGCGTTGTACTTAAAGGCTATGTTCTCATATTTAGAAATTACTTCCATATTCCTGTCTGTGTACTAGTATATTTAAGTTCATACAACTATCGTTTTCCCTATGCTATTCGTTTTGGCCAAACATTTTAAATTGTTTTCGAAATTGAACATTTAACGTGTAAAAGTATAAAGTTTTAAACAAGCGGTCATTCCGGCAGTGAAAGCGTGTCCTCACTTTAATACACTGCATTCCAACCCTCAAGGTATCAGGGTCAGTTCGCGGCCAGTAAAGTAATCGTTATATAATATAGACGCTAACGCATGAACTAGGTGAACTGGAATTTTCTTTAGACCAGAAATATGTTAAATGAAGATATTCAGCGATATGATTATGTTATGTCAATAATAGATTCTTATTGTGTTTTCAACAATACCATGATAAATATTATTTTTGATTAATATAACAAGAATTATTCCACCATATTGACTAATGTAATAAGCATGAGCGCGATGATTCTCGATACTGTTAATACTCGAATCAAATAGCAAAGCCCGACAAACCACCAAAACAGGTTAGTTCGAAGAACGCGCGTATAAATGTTTAAAATATGTACGGATACTTCGCGTGTGGCCTGTTGACTCATATGTTTTAATTTCACTTCCATTCTTCATTTGGTTTTCTGTTATGTATCTATAGGTTTATGACCAGCAATATGTAATAATGTAAAATAAGCCGCGAAAACTCCGCGTAGCATCCCGTATTGCGTGTGATGCAGCTAAGAACTGCACAGAAAAAGACATTCGCTATCTTTGATCTCATTCATTGAACTCTTTACTTTTCACCAAGTCCAGCCACAATCAATTTTTTAAAGATATTTCTTGTTTTCAATAGTTCCATGACAAGTACAAGTTTTGATTGTTAAGAATTATTCCACCATAGCGACCAATTTATTAAGCATGAGCGCGATGATTCACGATACTATAAAAAATCGAATTCTTGAAGAACGCGCTTATTAATATTTCAAATATGTACGGTTGATGCGTGTGAGGGCCATTGACTCGTATATTTTCATTTAATTTCCATTCTTCTTGTGTATTTCTGTTCTATATCTATAGATATATGGTTAATAAATTTATATTATATTAAATGCGAAATAAACCACGAAATCTGGCGCAACGTAATTGATTTGCATGTGATTCTGCTAAGAACTGTTCAGAAAAAGGCATTTACTGTCTTATTGATATAAATTTTTATCTTTCATCAACCACAACCAAAATCAACGCCGTATATCTTTTTCAAACATATTTCTTGTTTCATTTAAAAGCATGTGATAAAAAAGATCTGACACTCGTTGTCATATCATACAAAGGCTCGCTTACTAACAAAATTCCTGAACTCGTTTAATATATATATATACATAAACGGGATGCATCGGTTTAATCAGCCATAACTTCATCAATTGTGCAGCGATTTCCATAAACTCGGTCTTATTCAACGCAGAAATAAATTTCCTTTCTGGAAACTCGCGTGACTTACGCGTCACCGATTTTAGACTAAATTATTCAAGGAGTAAAGGGCATTTCCCTGCAAAGATCACAGACCTCGGAACAATAATTCAATAAAACGTATGCATTATTACCGTGATGGTCGTTACATTATACATCAACACTAACTGTCCAGCGCCGTTTGTAACTTTTGTTTTTATACATCAACACTAACTGTCCAGCGCCGTTTGAAACCTTTGTTTACATTAATTTCAAATAGGCGACATTTTAAACACACGAGTGATTTCATTGGTCCAACGCGAAGGTGTGTCGTTACTCCTGAAGATGTAATTGAAGATGTAATACTTGAATCGGGTTTGATGGATGACCATAGGTCACAGGAGTTGTGTGTCTTATTATTTCTTACAATTGGACTCAGCATTTGTAAACATATTTCCAGAAAGGAAATTTATTTCTGCGTTGAATAAGACCAAGTTCATGGAAATCGCTGCTCAATTGATGAAGTTAAAAATGGCTGTTAAAAGCGTTGCACCCCGTTTTCGGTTCATATTAATTATTTGATAGTGATTTTTCTTTCAGAGAGTTGGTTTTTCGTTATTAGTTGACTATTGTTAATTCAAAATGATATTTTTACTAATTAGTTTCATAGTCCCACGCTGTTCTCGTCAGCCGATAAGACTTGACGATCCAATAATTTGGTGTATCCATTATGTTTAACGGATACTTTGATAACAGATGACACGCACATGGGCACCGAATTTAATTTATAAAATTATGTATATATTTTTTATTTAAATAAAAGATTTAAATTTCACTTAACAATAAAATATTTAGTACTTAACTTCCCAATTATTAATGTTAGTATTATAAGTTATATTCAAATCTTGTTTTTAATCAAATATCAATTACCTCCCTTTAATTAACTTATTTTTATGTCAGGAAAGAAAAATAAAATTTCATTTGTTCACTGACATCGCCGTCAATTTTGGTAATTAAGTCGGTTTTACTGTTCTGTTAACATTTTTTTAAGATCCACACTTAAATAAACAAAAACAATCACATATAAAAATGGTCCAAATCTGTATTTAACCGTCGTATGTAACGGTAAGAAGCTTGTTTTTCCGTAGTATCGACCCTATTAATGAATAGATACGAAATTTGGAAGTGACCAAATACAAAAACATGCTTGTGTTATATGTCAATCTATATTTTAAATGTGTATTCTTGGACATAATAGCAAAAACTGCATTTAAATCGGCAATGTTTTGACAAAATACCGGCTGGACTTAGCTCCCTTTGGTAATTTGTTTCATGTACATTTGTCTCACAGTATCGGCCGCTAAGATTTGTTTCTATGTGAATATGCTTGTTCTAAAAAAGTAACTGAATTGAAAAAAGAAAATCTTGCTCACGTTGTTCTTAAAATATTTTTAAATTTTATTCAAAACTAAGCGGCATATAAAACATTTGATAAAGCTACTATTAATCCATAAACAAACTATCCTAAATGTGTGTTAAGTAATAAAACACCATAGCATCACCCTGAAATAAACATGACCTTCTTTCCAGCGAACACCGGAAATCACGAGAATGATCGTCGTAATAGTCATCGATAGCCATCAAATAGATTACAACTTCTGACACTTGAAAAAAACATTAACGTATTGAATGTTTTTCGTTAAAGGCACGATACTATGAGGAGGACCGATACTATAAGAGAAAGGGAAATAATGTTTGCTTATTTAAAGTTTAAATAGCGATTATCATAGAATTTATTTTAAAAATCTCCGACTTAATAAAAAAGAATAGCGAATTTACTTGAATTCAACAATTATAATCGGCACATAACCACGAAATACCGACAAAAACAGGGTTTTCACAAACACTTAAGATCGGCCAGATTAGTGGAAGCAAATACAGTAACGTTTTTACTGTAAGCCTTTCTTGGCTTTATTCCATTGCCAGTTGTACATTAACGATGAATAGTTGAGTTTTGCTATTTAATCAAGTGCTTAAGTATATGTTTCAACTTCAAATATATTTGTAAACATTTGCCTAGGGGTAAAAGGCGAAAGCGTGTACATGTAAGTAAGTACTTTGTGTATTAATCATTTGTGTCTTGTTTTGCTACGTTCATATAATTGAATAAGGGTAGGTGAGTTGTGGCTACACGTCTCGTGATATGGAAGAAAAGAAATCACTCCAGTTTACAATACTGCTTATTTGATGTTTTTTTATTATCGTATGAAAGCATTGTCCCCTAAATTATTAAATTTATTTATGTTATTTGATTAAAATTATTGCAAACCATGTTTTCCAACAGAGTACAAATTATCTCCCTTTAAATGTACATTTGTCTGTACATTAAGTCTCAATATAGTAATGGGATAAGAATTCTAAGAAAGAAATGCTAAGATTTTTTAAAGTTTGCTTCGTTTATCAAGCATATGTGTAATTGGAATGAACAAATAAAAGAAATATGGATGATATAACAAACATTTCCAGAAAACGAGGTAGAATACGTTTGTGAACAAACTTAACCAATACCGCCCTAACAACCCGCACCAAATATATATCAATCAACCAGGAACACTTAGCTACTCAACACTTAAAGCAATATCAACGTAAAAACAACACTCAAATCCCCGCAACACACCAAAAACAACACACTAAACAACCACGAAAACCGACCACCTCACAAGCACAAAATCCACCAAAACACCAACCAACCACGCAGCCACCCAAACAACAACCCCACGGCAATTATGTCATCGAAAGCAACAGCCAAAACAACAAGAGCACTTACATAAATATTTATGGGATACCAAAGGGGTAGAAACTTTAACGTCTGCTCGAGCAGAAAAAAATGCTGCTCGAGCAGCATTTAAATGCTGCTCGACCAGCAAAATGCTGCTCGAGCAGCAAATTTACTGCTCGACCAGCATTTTTTCTGCTCGAGCAGAAAAATCCTGCTCGACCAGCATTTATTTTTAGATTATGGCATTAGCCAATCAGAACTCTTGTTATATTTGCCGTTTGGTGCGAAACTGGTTTGTTTGGAAAAAATGGCTACCGCCATGATGGTGCCTTTTTCACATCTTCTGCAAGTTTATGTGACGACCTGCTTAAAGTTTAACATTGACACGCGGTAAGTGCTTTATATTTTGGCTGCAAACTAGTCGATCGAAAAATTGTTGCCATTCGCTTAATAAGAAAATCGATCATAAATGTCTAACGGCTGTTAAAACTTTTGCGAAAATCACGACGATGACTGATAAGAATGGCTCAAAGGGTGCGCAAGTGTAGGTTCTCTGTTTATATCGATTTACTTTCTTAATGATTCTTCATAATTGCTTCCGACACAGGTGCCGATTGCCTGTGATTGTGCCTTTCTGGTTAACATTGTTTACGTTTCTCGTTCTCCCCATACATGTATATCTGCTATTCTAACTTTTACAATTATCCAAAAAGGCAAAATATCATGTCTGTTAACCAGTTCTCAGTGCCCCAGATAAGCTGCGTATCTGCGTCTTTCACCCTATTAATATGTTTAAAAATGCAAAGAAATACAATATCATGAGTATTGAAAACGCAATTAATTTGACTTTTACGCAAATTCGTCAAATTAACGATACAAAACTTCGATTAAAAATGCTTTGCTCATTTTAGGTATTTTCTCTTTGAAATTATTATCGTAACGCGGTGACGCTTACATTCAGCAAGCTCAGCAAACGGTCATAGTTATTCAAACGCTATGCGTTTTCAATCTGACCTAATTCGTCGCTCATTGTGCATGTTTTTGTTAAGCGTCTGTACTTTCAGATTCTATTACGATGCAAAATAAAATTAGCAGATAGAGGTCGAAAGACGTCCGAGATTGTTGCGCCAAAATATCAGCCGATCGCAAACTTTTTCGAATCAAGAAAGCAAGAGCCAATAAGTGCCGAATCATTCGTGTTATCGATTTTGTTAGAAACTGTATATACAGCAGTTGAGTTGACATCCAAAAAACATGATGGAAAGTCTGTGACTTAACAAACCTGTCAAAAGTATAAAAAGGCATGTCATTGGTTAGAAATTGTCAACATTTTTTAAAGTTTATATCATTGACAGTTTCAAGGATTAAAGATATTAGGAAACATCAGTTTATTAAAATTTATGATGATAGTTTACAGTTCTATTGAATCAATACAAGTGTGCAGCGTCAACGGAAGTAAATCAGCAATTATTTTAAGGTATGCATTTTTATTACTCATTTCACTCTATATGAAGAATGGAATCACCCTATTTTTCAAAATCAATGGTTGAAAACCCTATTTCCCAAATAATTATCTGGGGCACTGAGTTCTCAAGGACTTTTCTCAATTTCAATGTAAATTATTTTTCACCGAGGCCAATTAGCTTGTTCAAAGCTAACAATAGGTAAAATGTGAGTTGTGTCTGAATTACAAGTTGTTTAATTTTTCATAATTGAAATGTTTACAATTTACTATTTATTGAATAACTTGGCAGAAACTGAAAGTACAGACGCTTTACAAATACATGCACAATGAGCGACGAATTAGGTCAGATTGAAAACGCATAGCGTTTGAATAACTATGACCGTTTGCTGAGCTTGCTGAATGTAAGCGTCACCGCGTTATGATGTAACTAGGGCTATATCTCAGATACTATACAAGATTTTAACATGAAACTTAATGGGTGTATAATTATCAATGCACGAGAACCATAACCGTATACTTTCTTACATAACGGTTATTGCCCTTACTTGTTATTGTCATTTTATGATTTAACTTTTCAGGGCTATATCTCATTTATAGAACCATGCATAAGAACCACAACCCTTCACTTTCTTAAATAAGAGTTATTGCCCTTTGTTGTTTTTGTATGATGTAACTTCTCAGGGCTTTATCTCAGAAACTATTAATACAAGATTTCAACATGAAATTTCATGGGTGTATAATTGTCAATGAGAATAAGTGCCATGCACAAGAAACATAACCCTAGTACATATGTACATGTCTGATGTTACTTTACAGGACTATATCACAGATACTATACACGATTTAAAGATGAAATTTAATGGATGTTAAGATATCAATGAGGAGAGGTGTCATGCACAAAATCTATAACCCTACACTTTCTTAAATAAGAGTTATTGCCAATTGTTTTTTTATGTTGTTGCTTTTAAATAAGTGAGATAAGGGTACAACCCTTCAAATAAACTTTTCTGTTAGTTCTGCACCCATCAATAATCAAAATTTATTTGGCGGGGGATATCAATTTAACGAATTTGCTTATTATTAGTCTAAACGTTGAAATAGACTTAATATTTTAAGTAACAATGAGGATATAAGACACAACAGACTCATCAGTCATCAGTATTATGTTAGCATATCTTTAGTCGGTTACTTAACTAGGGCAATTAAAGTTGAAGTTTATCAGGTGGTCTAAAAGTCCTCACCGCCTAGCAGATAAGTCTACAAAGTATTTTAAAACCGGTTCATGAACATGAAATGATAAGTCATTTACGCCATCGGGATTAATTAATTTAAGTCAATATAATTTTGGCACAGAAGGATTTTATTAATATTTTGTTGAGTTCTCAGATTAATCGAGCCCAAAGCACTTCTGCTACAAAAACATATTTTCGCGAAACAACACATATTGATAATATCCATTTTAATGCCATGCGGGTCTTTACAGTGAAGTCATCGAGTCGCACAGATGGGTTTGCCGCACCCCATGAATCAGAAGTCTGCGTCTCACGACTAGTCTCGATAAACTGAATCATGGGCCTAGCAACATTGTGGGATGCATTTTCATGACCAAACATTTGGCAGTCTGGAAATAAAGTAAAAGTCATTCATACTTAACTTAAAAAACAACATTTGTTTGCAATAAGAAAAGCATATATTCACTAGATTAAGTGTTCACAAAAATACTATTTCTGAAAATAAAATTGCAAGAACGATAGTTTGACAGTGAAAAGTATTAATGTTTTATGCATCATAAATATACAATCACATTAAGACACTGAAAAACAACTTTTCATACAGAATTATATAATGGAGCAAAGAGAATGCTTTTTTTCATTATATGACACATTCATAAAAATTAAAATATGAGTAATCTTCTTGTTTAACCTTTTTTCATGGTTATTTGACAAAAGTGGGACTGTATAACACAGTTTGATCCTCAGGTTATGATATTACATATGAAATATCATGTCCTTTATAAATTAAAAAAAAATGCAAGGCTCTAAAAACCAATGCACCAACAGAAAGGTACTATGATTATATTCTACATTCTCCCATTATTTTGTTGAATAAAAGTTAATGCAGATCTTTACTAAGCAAACTAGAGCTTTGTCACAGACGTTACAAATACCCCCACGTGCCGCATTGACACAGACTATTTTGCATGCTGTCTTCACAAAACAAGAGAATCAAATTTATGGCGATTTTTAAGAATGATAATGCCATTATCATTTATGGCAATTTCGACCTTTGAACTCTTGAATTCTTAAGCATGACATGCAGTCCAAATTTATGGCCATTTTTTTACTTTTGAACTCCAAGTGTGACCTAGACCTTGGAGTTATCGACATAATTCTTTTGCATGACACATCGTCCAATGACTGTGAACAAATGTACCATGTATTTTTAAAATCTCACAATAAATGACAGTTGTGGCCCGGACAAGATCATTTATGGCCAATTTTGACCTTTGAACTCACAGTGTGACCTTGACGTTGCAGATATAGACGTAATTCTTTGGCGCGACACACCGTCCAATAATGGTGAACAAATGTGCCAAATGATTTTAAAATCTCACAAGAACAACATAGTTATGGCCTGGACAAGCTCATTTATGGCCTTTTTTAACCTTTGAACTCAAAGTGTGACCTTGAACTTGGAGTTATCGACGTAATTCTTTCGCGCGACACACCGTCCAATGATGGTGAACAAATGTGCCAAATGATTTTAAAATCTCACAATGAATGACATAGTTATTGCCCAGACAAGCTCATTTATGGCCATTTTAAATCTTTGAACTCAAAGTGTGACCTTGACCTTCGAGATATTGAAGTAATTCTTTCGCGCGACACACCGTCACATGATGGTGAACAAATTTGCCAAATGATTTTAAATCTCACAATAAATGATAAAAGTATGGCCCGGACAAGCATTTGACCCTTGAACTCCAAGTGTGACCTTGATCTTGGAGATATCGACGTACTTTTTTCACGCAACACACCGTTCCATGATGGTGAACAAATGTACCAAGTTATTTTAAAATCTAACGATTAATGACATAGTTATGATCCGGACAAACTTTCGGTTTAAAACACACTAAGTGACCCCGTGACCTAGTTTTTGACCCAGCATGACCCATATTGAAACTTGGCCTAAACATCATCAAGATACAACTTGTGACCAAGTTTGGTGAAGATCGGATGAAATTTCGGGACAGACCGACAGACCGACCGACAGTACGACAAAGTGACTCCTATATAGAAATATAAAGCTAATTTATTACCATCAATGCAAACACTCCACAGCTGTTTCCATGGCGCTGTTTGTTGCAAGGTGGCGCTTTGAACTCTGAACTGAATTTTTTCCAAGCCATCGTTCACAATTTGCGCTCGTTGACACATGAACTGGCTGCAACAAATATTTTGTTGGTAAAAATCAACAAAAATCATGTGCCTATATACTTAAGCGGTACTTTATCTATACCAAATTGTTTTGGTAATCAGTTTTCAAACATATATATATATGTGAATCTATTAACACATTATTTGAAACAGATAAGTGTGAGAGATAGGACACAATAATAAATAAGAATGAACTAAGAAAGCAAGCTTAAATTTATATATAGCCTATCATTTTTAAAGTGTTGGTGGTCATTACAAGTTAATATTTATGATAAAGATCCAAATATAGAAAACAAATAAGATTTACAAAGTTTTTTGAATATCTTGTTTGGTATATTGCCTGATGAATGATAACTGGAACTGGCCAAAAAAGCTCCCTAAATGTGACCTTTGATCTCTTGTTAACGCATGCGCTGCAGCTTCTCTACATGGAGAACATATGTGGTAAGCTATATTAACAAGAGCACCGCCTTGCGGGTGCAGACCGCTCATCTATTTTCTTTTTAAAGGTGAAGGGATTCTCATTTTCAATCACAAAGGAGGGAGGGGCGGAGTGAAGAGGGGTGTATAGTGTGGGGGTGTGGAATTTATTACATTATCTTCCAAAAATGCGAAAAAAAAACGCAAAAAAAAATAAAAAAATCGGGGGGGGGTGGGTGGGGCTGGGGAGTGGGGGGGGGGCGATTTTTGGGTGCGGTGGTTGGACGGTATTTCAAACATAAAATAATAAAAATAATTATGTTTGGTTTTTTAACCGTTTCAAAAAAAAAATTGGTGGGGGGGGGGGGTGGGGGAGGGTAAAGTGTGAGGGTGTGGTGGTAATTTGTGAGATGATCTTAAAAAAAAAATTAGGGGGGGGGGGGATTCGGGTGGGGGGAGGGGGGGGTGGTGGGGGATTGTTGGGTGCGATGGTTGGACAGTATTTCAAACATAAATAATAAAAATAAATATTTGTGTATTTTAACCGTTTCAAAAAAAAATTGGGGGGGTGGGGGGGGGAAATAGTGTGAGGGTGTGGTGGTCATTTGTGAGATGATCTTAAAAAAAAAAAAAATAAGGGGGGGGGGGAGGGGGGGGGAGGGCACAAGGGATGGTTTGGGTGGAGTCTATTGTGGTATGTCAGGTAAGAGTAGTTTTGTCAAAGTATCAATCAAATCTAATCATAAAAAAAGAAGTTATGACAATTTTAGCAAAATTTAATAATTTGACCTTGAGAGTCAAGGTCATTCAAAGGTCAAGGTAAAATTCAACTTGCCAGGTACAGTAACCTCATGATAGCATGAAAGTATTTGAAGTTTGAAAGCAATAGCCTTGATACTTAAGAAGTAAAGTGGATCGAAACACAAAATTTAACCATATAGTCAAAGTTACTCAGTCAAAAAAGGGCCATAATCCCGTAAAAATGACAACAAGAGTTATGCAACTTGTCCTTTTACTGTACCCTTATGATAGTTTGCAAGTGTTCCAAGTATGAAAGCAATATCTATGATACTTTAGGGGTAAAGTGGACCAAAACACAAAACTTAACCAAATTTTCAATTTTCTAAGTATAAAAACGGCACATAATTCTGTCAAAATGCCAGTCAGGGTTACATTACTTTGCCTGCACAGTCCCCTTATGATAGTTAATAAGTGTTGCAAGTATGAAAGCAATAGCTTTGATACTGTAGGAATAAAATGGACCTAAACACAAAACTTAACCAAATTTTCAATTTTCTAAGTATAAAAAGGGCACATAATTCTGTCAAAATGCACGCCAGAGTTATCTAACTTTGTCTGCCCAGTCCCCTAATGATAGTAAGTAAGTGTACCAAGTTTGAATGCCATAGCATTGATACTTTCTGAGAAAAGTGGACCTAAACACAAAACATAACCAAAATTTTCAATTTTCTAAGTATAAAAAGGGCACATAATTCTGTCAAAATGCACGCCAGAGTTTTCGAACTTTGCCTGCCCAGTCCCCTCATGATAGTTAGTAAGTGTACCAAGTTTGAATGCAATAGCATTGATACTTTCTGAGAAAAGTGGACCTAAACGCAAAACTTAACCGGACGCCGACGCCAACGCCGACGCCAAGGTGATGACAATAGCTCATAATTTTTTTTCAAAAAATAGATGAGCTAAAAATGGCATATTCAATTATCGAATCACAGTTTGGATAAGCTCAGATACACACATTAAATGCACATACACCAACTGCTACTGTGACTGCTATATCAAGCAGGTAAGACAAAAAATGAATTACAGCTTTGAACCTTACCAGAACAAATCGAACAAGGCCTTGTTGTTACCACCCAACGAGTCGTAAATGGTTACAGTCCTGGACATAACAATTGCAACCAGCAAAACCCAGTGATTGTTGCCTTTACATTGTGGCAGCATAAGTAGATCATACATATTGAAGTCCACCTACAAAATGTGAAATTATAATGTACCTTAAACAATGTATACATTACTAAACAGTGAGAAATTTGCTCAAATTACTTCAAAGAAGTATAGTGGCATGCTAGAATCAAGTACAGTTTAAGTTAACAATAAAACAAAAGATTGTCAGGCAATATGGTACTCCTGGAACAACTTTGTATAGGTCATTTGCAAAGAACATGTAGAATTTATGAAGAACCACCACTTTTACATAAAAATTCATGTTATGTAAAACGAAGACTTTGGCATTCATATCTCACAGACAAATCAAGTCATTACCACTGCCACCTTCATCAACATAATTATTGGACACATATAGAACTACTATATCTCACTACATACAAAATGTGGTAGCCCTAGATCCTAGAGTTAAGGACAAGAATATTTTAAAAGTTTTCACAAAATAAGCAAGCAAGAAGTGTATATAATGTTCAATTTTGTGACCCGCGGGTCAGGGTCAAATTTGACCCAAAGGGCATAATTTGAACAAACTTGGTAGACGACAATAAGATGTTACTGCAAACCAAATTTGGTAGCCATAGTCCGAATGGTTTTCAACAAGATTTTTTTTTTAATTTTCACAAAATAGGCGCTTTATTCAATTTTGTGACCCCCCCCGGGCAGGGTCAAAGTTTACCCAAGAGGCATAATTTGAACAAACTTGGTAGAGGACTATATACCACTTCATACCAAATTTGGTAGCCCTAGGCCCAATGGTTATGAACAAGAATGATTTTTAAAGTTTACCCTAAATTAGCCATTTATAAGCATATGTTCAATTTGTGACCCTCGGGGCAGTTTTAAATTTGACTCCAGGGGCATAATTTGAACAAACTAAGAAGAGAACTAATACATGTCAATACATACCAAATTTGGTAGCACTATGCCATACAGTTATGAACAAGTAGATTTTTTAAGTTTTCACAAAATAGGCCTCATATAAGCATATGTTCAATTTTGTGACCCTCGGGGCAGGGTCAAACTTGACCCCAGGGACATAAAGTGAGCAAACTTGGTAGAGGACAATAAGATGTCACTACATACCAAATTTGGTAGCCCTAACCCCAACGGTAATGGACAAAAAGATCTGTAAAGTTTTCACAAAATAGCCCCTTTATAAGCATATGTTAAATTTTGTGACCCTCGGGGCAGTTTCAAATTTGACCCCAGGAGCATAATTTGAACAAATTTGGTAGATGGCTATTAGATGTCTCTACATAGCAAATTTGATAGCCCCATGCCCATATGGTAATGGATGAGAAGATTTTGAAAGATTTCACAAAATAGGCCTTATATAAGCATATGTTCAATTTTGTAACCCCAGAGCAAAGTCAAATTTGACCCCAGGCGCATAATTTGAACAAATTTGAAATAGGTTCATCCAAGGAACATTACTGAGAAATTTCATCAGAATTGGACTAGTAGTTTAGGAGAAGGAAAAGTTAATGCACGGACGGACGCACGCAGGCACGGACGGACGCACGCATGGCGGACACAGGACCATGACATAAGCCCCGCTGGCCTTTGGCCACTGGAGCTAAAAATCCATTAAGGAAGGGAGGTAGGACCCCTCCCTAACCCAACCATAAAGGCCCCTGGGCATCTGAAATAT
The DNA here is from genome assembly GCF_020536995.1 of Dreissena polymorpha. Classification (NCBI taxonomy): domain Eukaryota; kingdom Metazoa; phylum Mollusca; class Bivalvia; order Myida; family Dreissenidae; genus Dreissena; species Dreissena polymorpha. The sequence continues at coordinate 128,243,802 of NC_068356.1, read as the reverse complement.
GATCACAAGCACTAATAATCATATTATTATGCTAAAACCGGGTCACCACTGTTGATAAATTGGAAATTGTTATGACTGTGAGATATAATGTAAACATTTGCATACAGATCAATCTTTTTTCTTCAAGCCAAACACAAAATAACAATGCAAATTTAAAGTTTTAAAGGTTTTCAATGGGTACAAATAGGGTATTTATCTGGACATTGGAAAAGTTGAAATACATGAAAATATCATCAAACAACTTAAATGTATTTCATTGTCAAATATGTTTTTCTTGATTTTTCTCCAAACTTTACACAAATATGGGTGATTTCAAAATTAACTAGAAATGGCGCGGCAGAGGCCGACGTGTATCCCCACGTCGCATGTTTGACCCAGGGGTGCCCCAGGGTTGGTAATGGGGCTATGCATAGTTGAGATTGAACGTATTGTCATAAGAGAAGTTCGGTATCAATTAGATGTGAGTCGGTGTAGAAATGAAGAAATTATAGTAAAAGGCAATTTTGGGTGGGCGTGGCCTATGTGGGCGGGGTGCCCCAGGGTTGGTAATGGGGCCATGCATAGTTGAGATTAACCATAATGTCATAAGAGAGGCTCAGTATCAATTTGAAGTGAATCTGTGTAGAAATGAAGAAATTATAGTAAAAGGCAATTTTGGGTGGGCGTGGTCTATGTGGGCGTGGCCAATGTGGGCGGGGCACCCCAGGGTTGGTAATGGGGCCATGCATAGTTGAAATCATCCGTATTGCCATAAGAGAGGTTCAGTATCAATTTGAAGACATTCGGTGTAGTCTCCGGTGCACTCAAAATATGCAGCTCCATGAGATACACATGCATGCCAAATATCAAGTTGCTATCTTGAATATTGCAAAAGTTATGACCAAGGTTAAAGTTTTGGGACACACACACACACACACACACATACAATGACAGACAGGCCAAAAACAATATACCCCCGATCTTTCGATCCGGGGGCATAAAAATGAGTAAAAATCTCTGACCCGGCCCTACCTCAACCCACATAACTTTTGACCCAGGGGTCAGATCAAAATTCCAAATAGTGCAGGGTCGCACATATGCTCATAGCTACCATGTGTATAAGTTTCAAGGTTCTAGTGCTTATAGTGTAGGAGGAGAAAGTGGCCAGGACGGACAGATGGACGGACGGAAGACGGAGATAACTACAATATCCCCACTTTTTCTCCGAAAAGCGTGGGGATAATGAAGCCTAAATGAAAAATTTTCTCAAATTTTAGATGTTAAGTTACGGCAACAGTTTTGTTTGTATTGCATAGGGAAAGGGTTCAAGTTTTATAAATGAGTAGGGCCGTTCTGTCAGATGTAATCACTGTTTCACCACAAAAGATGTTAACCAAATGTTTTTGATTTTTTTTTTATAAATGTACATGTCTTTTGCACTTAATAAAATCCCATTAAAACATGTCATCAATATTTTGTGTGTTTTGTCAACATGCAGTATGTTCTTAAGCAAAATATAAATACACAATCGGAAGTGTTCTAAAAAAAATTATGGAAAAAATTGAAATGTTCATGTTTTTAACACATATTTTTCAAAACTATACTCCTAAAAGTTTTTTTCCTGGCCTCAAAGCAGTGTATCTTAAAGTAAAAACTCAGATTTATCAAAATATAGGATGGCCTTCAAATATATGTGAAGTTTCTTTTTTATTATATAAGAAAATCTGCAAAAACTAGCTTTTGCCAAAACTGTATACAATTTTCAAACATTTGTACACTTAATTGGGACACTTACATGACTTTTGAATACAAGTTAAATAAGCAAACCATTCAACATATATAAATACTTTTTAAATTTTTATTACATTTGACTACCGGTATACAAATTAATGTTTCCCCAAATAATGTTCTGTGCTAGAAGGTCCGTTTGATGATTTAAGGTTGATGTTTAGAGATTTAAGATTATTTGTACTTGACAACTTTAGTTTTCATTTATTCTAAGAAATACCCAAACAGTCAGTAATATAGAATACAAATTAAATTGGCATAAAATATTCTGATAAAATTATAAGATAAGTTACAGGGAACTTGAATTGTTTGCTGAAAGGATCTAGCATGATTTTAGGCCAAATCTGTACACTTGGGACATTTCAAAATGGATGAAAATCTGAAGAAAAATAGCATGACTTTTATATGTATTTTATTTGAGGTATTTTTGTGGCCCTTAGTATGTTTATAACCGATGGGATATCAGAGGCATAAGGAATCTCCATAATTATGCAGTGTGTCATAGATCTGTATTTCCCATAAAAAACACATATATTTCACAAATTGTAGATACATTTGACCTGGTTTTCAATATATTTCACATAGTTGTATATATTTGACTTTGGTTTCATAATTTATCTTGTTCTATATAATAAAGATCTATTTGACATTGCTCTCTATATGCTGGAGATCTATATGCTGGGCATTTTTCTCTATACAAATGGATAGCATACCTTGTTCTCTAAATATCAAATGATGTTCTCTACATATTAAACATTGTTCTCTATGGCATTGACCTTGATCTTAAAATATAAGACATTATGCCTCTTCTATATGTTGGAATTTGATATCTATATATAAGACATTGCTCTCTATACTTGAAGTTGATCTAATATTGTGTTCTCTATATATTGGACGCTTTTCTATAAATATTGAACATGGTTCTGTATACAAAATACATGTTTATATTTTTTTTATAATATTTGACCTCGTTTTCTATATAAATATGTGTCTTGTTCTGATAAAACTGGGCTAAATTCATGTGCGTAAAGTGTTGTCCCAGATTAGCCTGTGCAGTCCGCACCGGCTTATCAGGGACGACACTTTCCGCTTAAACTTGATTTTCGGTAAGAAGGGACTTCCTTCAAACTAAAAATACCATAAAAGCGGAAAGTCTCGTCCCTGATATGCCTGTGCAGTCTGCACAGGCTAATCAGGGACGAGACTTTCCGCACATGAATTAAGCCCAGTTTTCTCAAAACAAGACACATATAATTCACTGTTCTATATTTAGACCTTGCTCTCTATATATTAAACATTATATTTTCTATATATTGGACCTTGTTCTTTATAAATTAGACCTTGTTCTTTTTATACTTTATACATTTAACACGATGTCCTCTTACTTGACCTTCCTCTTTAATACAATATATCCTCTATATATTTTGGTAATGTGTCATTAAAAATGAATGAAATAATAATAAGTGCTGTACCGTTGTTTATGGAAGGTTTTAACATGGTTTTTAGTTTAGATGTGTAGGAATTGTACCACAAGGGTGACAGTCTGCATGGTTTAATTATAAGTGTCTGAAAGACTTTGTCATTCATCATATTTGACATTTGACCATGTTCAACTTTTATTTTGGCTTTTTTTTTCAGTTGCTTTTGAATGCTTTATTAAATCAAAATTTAATCATTAATTCTGCTATAATGTAAGTTTGTTTTCACTTTCTGGAGGTTTATAAGAAAAACATTCATTTTATGTCCCAAGTGTACATGTACAACATTTAATAACCAACTTCAGGCTAACATTGAAGATTATTAGAGAATTAAAATTGACATTAATTTGAGAAGAGGAAATGTATTTTTGTAATAATGTTATGGTAAAGTCAAATATACTTCCCACACATTATCATTTATATGCTTATATTTTTCTTCTGAAGACAAAATATGGAGACATACCCATATAGTAAGAGTAGTTCACCCCCAGAGTGAAGAAACCACCTTTTTCTCTTGGAGATTACACCCTTCTGTGTACTTCTTTCCAGAAAATTAGTGCCTTTGTTTATTTTTTTAAAGCTATAACCTGTCCATCAAACATGATAAAAATTTCGTACACTTGGGACAATACGATATTTGTCTTGCAAAAAAAGTTCACAAGGTTTTGGCATCAAATTTTCTGTACATCTAGTGATAAGCATTAATGGTTTGAAGAAAATGATGTAAAACCTTGAAAATTCTATCTTATGAAAAATTTAAAATAACTTTCTTGCAAAATGTACACTTGGGACAGGGACAAATTTTGACCACATTTAGTATTCAGCTGTTCAAAATGTACATGAACAAATAATTGTATAAATACCTGTACAAATGTGTAGAAAAAACATGTGACAGGTTAAAAGGACACTTTTTGCCTATAAATATTGAAGCACTTTATGATGCCACCTCTTAATATACGTGAAGAGAGTTGAAAATTGTGGCACAAAATTGACAAGAACATCATTGCTTTGAACACTTGCTACAAGAGATATCAACCTAAGTTATAAGAAGCATTGTTTTATTTTTCTTAAAGCATATGCAGTTTTATATTCATTAAATGATGGCAATACCTAATATTTCTGAAAGTTTTATTTAAGTATAGAATTGAAAATTGCCTTTTACATAAAATATCACGCAAAACCAGTACACTTGGGGCAATTTTAAGGATATTTTTCAATATATTTTGTTAATGAAGCAAGTTATTGAGAAGAATTTTCACATTTAAGTTAATCACATGGAAACACTTCTGTAAGATAGAAAAAGAACTCAAACATGCTTAATGGTAAGAAAATAAATGCATGTTTTATTTAGGCTTCATTCTTTTTTAAATCACCCATAGGATATGATGCGGCATTTGTCTTTACGGTATATAAAAAATCAATCATTTTTACCCGGAAGTTGGCGCTGTAATAAAATTGCTATTCTTTGTGTTCTTTTACCAAGCTTGATTAGGAATTTTTGAAAACGCGCCATGGAGATTTTCTTTCACCATTAAAAATAATAGTTCACGGATTCAAACCATAATTCCTGATTTATATGTTGCTACAGTGGATTCCTGTTTTTAGCATACCATGTCAGCAAAAATTATGCTAATAACAGGAATATGCTATTAACCGGAACACACATTTTAGCATAAATATAGCAACTGGGGGCATACAATAAGTCAAATCTGTTAATAATTGATCGTCAAAGTGAAATTTAAATTCAACATTGTATATGATTGATGTTTAAGATAACTATTCATCAAATGGAATTGTATTCTAAGGTGTTTGCATTAGCATTTGAGCATATTTTTGCAGATTTAAAGCATATTTTCTTGGCATTATGAGAATGTTATATGCTATAAAGACTTTAAGTGAATTCTGAATATTGGGGTTAAAAATTATGCTATTAATAGAAGAAAAATACATTAAAATTTAAGAATTAATCTGTGCTTTGACATTCTATATGCTAATAACAGAAATATGCTATTATCAGGTATGCTAATAAGTGGAATCCAGAAATTATCCTTCAGTCTGACAGAATTTTGTAGCCTGTCAGACAAAACATCTGACAGATTATTTTACATTTTGCGGTGTCTGACTTGGCTTCTTTGAGTCCATGAAGCTAAATGTTTTAGATTCAACACTAGTTTCCTCAACCTCACGACACCAGAGCTCCTGTGATGCAAATATACTTAAGTGGTATAAAGAGATATTTTTTTCCCTGCAAATTGCGTTGAGTTCCTCACTTCTGGTTAAAAACAAACCTGTTACCCTCCAATTGACTGTCAATTTAAACAGCAAACTCCAATACATATTCCTGTATGTATTCTTGTATGAAAATGTCCACAACATATGGGCGTAGTTATATGGGGACTGAATATTCAAATACATGTAGGTTAAGAAGTACAGTAAATGACATGACAAAATGCTGTTAGGACATATCATCATCCTTAATTCTAAACCAGCTATACATGACATTATTCTTAAGAGGGGCATTTCAGAATAAAGATAAAAAGATACAAACGCTTCGCAATGAAAAAATTATTTCCTGCAAATATTTTTTATCGAAATTATTTCTGTCAAGACATGTTGTACAATAGCATGCCATGGTTAAAATGAGTGTGTAATACAATGCCTAAACTCTTTCTGCAAAGTTTGGGAAGTCTGCTTTAGGGACATTTAAATGGAAGGACAGATGAAAGGTAACTCATTATAGTGCCACCAATGTAATTATTATGCAATTTTTTCGCAGTTCAGAGCTGAAAATAACATCACAGAACTTAATTATGCACTGCCAAGTTATTCAATAAATAGTAAATTGTAAACATTTCAGTTATGAAAAATTAAACAACTTGTAATTCAGACACAACTCACATTTTACCTGTTGTTAGCTTTGAACAAGCTAATTGGCCTCGGTGAAAAATAATTTACATTGAAATTGAGAAAAGTCCTTGAGAACTCAGTGCCCCAGATAATTATTTGGGAAATAGGGTTTTCAACCATTGATTTTGAAAAATAGGGTGATTCCATTCTTCATATAGAGTGAAATGAGTAATAAAAATGCATACCTTAAAATAATTGCTGATTTACTTCCGTTGACGCTGCACACTTGTATTGATTCAATAGAACTGTAAACTATCATCATAAATTTTAATAAACTGATGTTTCCTAATATCTTTAATCCTTGAAACTGTCCATGATATAAACTTTAAAAAATGTTGACAATTTCTAACCAATGACATGCCTTTTTATACTTTTGACAGGTTTGTTAAGTCACAGACTTTCCATCATGTTTTTTGGATGTCAACTCAACTGCTGTATATACAGTTTCTAACAAAATCGATAACACGAATGATTCGGCACTTATTGGCTCTTGCTTTCTTGATTCGAAAAAGTTTGCGATCGGCTGATATTTTGGCGCAACAATCTCGGACGTCTTTCGACCTCTATCTGCTATTTTTATTTTGCATCGTAATAGAATCTGAAAGTACAGACGCTTAACAAAAACATGCACAATGAGCGACGAATTAGGTCAGATTGAAAACGCATAGCGTTTGAATAACTATGACCGTTTGCTGAGCTTGCTGAATGTAAGCGTCACCGCGTTACGATAATAATTTCAAAGAGAAAATACCTAAAATGAGCAAAGCATTTTTAATCGAAGTTTTGTATCGTTAATTTGACGAATTTGCGTAAAAGTCAAATTAATTGCGTTTTCAATACTCATGATATTGTATTTCTTTGCATTTTTAAACATATTAATAGGGTGAAAGACGCAGATACGCAGCTTATCTGGGGCACTGAGAACTGGTTAACAGACATGATATTTTGCCTTTTTGGATAATTGTAAAAGTTAGAATAGCAGATATACATGTATGGGGAGAACGAGAAACGTAAACAATGTTAACCAGAAAGGCACAATCACAGGCAATCGGCACCTGTGCCGGAAGCAATTATGAAGAATCATTAAGAAAGTAAATCGATATAAACAGAGAACCTACACTTGCGCACCCTTTGAGCCATTCTTATCAGTCATCGTCGTGATTTTCGCAAAAGTTTTAACAGCCGTTAGACATTTATGATCGATTTTCTTATTAAGCGAATGGCAACAATTTTTCGATCGACTAGTTTGCAGCCAAAATATAAAGCACTTACCGCGTGTCAATGTTAAACTTTAAGCAGGTCGTCACATAAACTTGCAGAAGATGTGAAAAAGGCACCATCATGGCGGTAGCCATTTTTTCCAAACAAAACAGTTTCGCACCAAACGGCAAATATAACAAGAGTTCTGATTGGCTAATGCCATAATCTAAAAATAAATGCTGGTCGAGCAGGATTTTTCTGCTCGAGCAGAAAAAATGCTGGTCGAGCAGTAAATTTGCTGCTCGAGCAGCATTTTGCTGGTCGAGCAGCATTTAAATGCTGCTCGAGCAGCATTTTTTTCTGCTCGAGCAGACATTAAAGTTTCTACCCCTTTGGTATCCCATATGGCGCACCAAAGGGGTCGAAACTTTAACTTCTGCTCGAGCAGAAAAAATGCTGCTCGAGCAGCATTCAAATGCTGCTCGAGCAGGATATTGCTGCTCCAGCAGCAATTTACTGGTCGAGCAGCATTTAAATGCTGCTCGAGCAGCAAAATTCCTGCTCGAGCAGCAATATGCTGCTCGAGCAGCATTTATTTTTAGAATAAGCCATTGAACCCGTCAGCCAATCAAATTTGAGCTTACAAACGGACGATATTAGCTATCTCTACGGAAACGAAATAGACCGGTGAAGCGTCAATATTGTCAGATCGTGAGATCTGACGATTTTCACAGTACCCTCGTGATATTGCTCCGATCAGTTGCCGTGAAAAATGTCAGATTGATGAAAAATAATATTTAACGCATTGTTGTTTCAATTCAACTTAATTTCGCGTTTTAACAGCTTGCAGTTATTTTCGGACATCTTTCTTTTCGGACGTTGAACCTAAACACGTTGTTCACAACAAAGATATCAAAACAGTAGTTCTAACACCATGCAAACATTTGAATTTTAAAACGATTTTCGTTTTAAATGTTATATATATCGATGATGTACATGCATTACGTTGTAAAGAAATATGGTAATGCCTAATTTACAGTCATGAGTGTTGCAGTTTTTTAATACAAAGATATAACATTGATTTAAGAAAATACATTCAGATTATATATATATATATATATATATATATATATATATATATATATATATATATATATATATATATATATATATATATATATTATTTCAGCTTAAAAAAGTTAAAAACTGATTATGAACCAAATTCAGTTCCAGAAATGTATAAACCCAATCGGTGTTTTTATCATTATTTTAGCTAATTCACATGTACACTCAATTCAGGAAAACTATTGTATTATATTTCACACAATCATATTTACCACTATCATCATTTATTTAACATGTCAATAAGCTCGATTGGTAATTGTCGGTTCGGCTCCGGTAATGTTTTAAAGTACCCCGTGTACTCTTAAGTATACTTTAATGTACCCCGGGACGCTAAATATACTTGAACGTACCGTTGGTCTGTCTGTCAGTGCAGTCACTCACAAACTTTTCAGTACTTTATCTCAGAAACTCAATATAAGTTTTCAACATGAAACTTTATGGGTGTATAAATATAGCTGAGGAGAGGTGCCATGCACAAGAACCATAACCCGTCGGACCGACCGACCGACATGAGCAAAGCAATATACCTCCCTCTTCTTCGAAGGGGGGCATAATAAGAGTTATTTCGCTTTGTTGTTTTTCTATGATGTAACTAGGGCTATATCTCAGATACTATACAAGATTTTAAAATGAATCTTCATGGGTGTATAATTATCAATGCACGAGAACCATAACCGTATACTTTCTTACATAACTGTTATTGCCCTTTCTTGTTATTGTTATTTTATGATGTAACTTTTCAGGGCTATATCTCATTTATAGAACCATGCATAAGAACCACAACCCTTCACTTTCTTAAATAAGAGTTATTGCCCTTTGTTGTTTTTGTATGATTTAACTTTTCAGGGCTTTATCTCAGAAACTATAAATACAAGATTTCAACATAAAATTTCATGGGTGTATAATTGTCAATGAGAATAAGTGCCATGCACAAGAAACATAACCCTAGTACATATGTACATGTCTGATGTTACTTTACAGGACTATATCACAGATACTATACACGATTTAAAGATGAAATTTAATGGATGTTAAGATATCAATGAGGAGAGGTGTCATGCACAAAATCTATAACCCTACACTTTCTTAAATAAGAGTTATTGCCAATGTTTTTTTTTTATGTTGTTACTTTTAAATAAGTGAGATAAGGGTACAACCCTTCAAATAAACTTTTCTGTTAGTTCTGCACCCATCAATAATCAAAATTTATTTGGCGGGGGATATCAATTTAACGAATTTGCTTATTATTAGTCTAAACGTTGAAAAAGACTTAATATTTTAAGTAGCAATGAGAATATAAGACACAACAGACTCATCAGTCATCAGTATTATGTTAGCATATCTTTAGTCGGTTACTTAACTAGGGCAAATAAAGTTGAAGTTTATCAGGTGGTCTAAAAGTCCTCACCGCCTAGCAGATAAGTCTACAAAGTATTTTAAAACCGGTTCTTGAACATGAAATGATAAGTCATTTACGCCATCCGGATTATTTATTTTAAGTCAATATGTTTTTGGAATCTTAAGGCACTCATTGAAAAATATACCACTACATAAATAAATATCTAGGTCAATTGTGATTCTGTCAAGCAATGATTATCATATCAATTATCTCCAGAGTTATTCTTTTTTTCTTGCACTTATCATAATCTAACCATCTGCATTATTTTTGCCAAACAGGTGGTTTTGCAATCTGAGCACCACAATCATCAATATTTTTGTGTGAATATAAAGATGTTATAAAAATGTAGGATTTAAAACCTTAAGTTTTATTGTGCTGTACTTGTTTAGGAGATGTGTAATACCAACTTGCTACTTCTGTTTTCAGAACTAAAAGGCACAGAAGGATTTTATTAATATTTTGTCGAGTTCTCAGATTAATCGAGCCCAAAGCACTTCCTGCTACAAAAATATATTTTCGAGCAACAACACATATTGATAATATCCATTTTAATGCCGTGCGGGTCTTTACAGTGGAGTGATCGAGTCGCACAGATATGTTTGCCGCACTCCATGAATCAGAAGTCTGCGTCTCACGACTAGTCTCGATAAACTGAATCATGGGCCTGTCGCAACATTGTGGGATGCTTTTTCATGACCAAACATTTGGCAGTCTGGAAATAAAGTAAAAGTCATTCATACTTAACTTAAAAAACAACAACATTTGTTTGCAATAAGAAAAGCATATATTCACTAGATTAAGTGTTCACAAAAAATACTATTTCTGAAAATAAAATTGCAAGAACAATAGTTTGACAGTGAAAAGTATTCATGTTTTATGCATCATAAATATAAAATCACATTAAGACACTGAAAAACAACTTTTCATACAAAATAATATAATGGAGCAAAGAGAATGCTATTTTCATTATATGACACATTAGTAAATTAAAATATGAGTAATCTTCTTGTTTAACCTTTTTTCAGGGTTATTTGACAAAAGTGGGACTCTATAACAAAGTTTGATCCTCATGAAATATCATGTCCTTTATAAATGAAAAGAAAATGCAAGGCTCTAAAAACCAATGCACCAACAGAAAGGTACGATGATTATATTCTACATTCTCCCATTATTTTGTTGCATAAAAGTTAATGCAGATCTTTACTAAGCAAACTAGAGATTTGTCACAGACGTGACAAATACCCCCACGTGCCGCATTGACACAGACTAGTTTGCATGCTGTCTTCACAAAACAAGAGAATCAAATTTTTGGCGATTTTCAAGAATTATAATGCCATTATCATTTATGGCCATTTCGACCTTTGAACTATTGAATTCTTTAGCATGACATGCAGTCCAAATTTATGGCCATTTTTTTACTTTTGAACTCCAAGTGTGACCTAGACCTTGGAGTTATCGACATAATTCTTTCGCATGACACATCGTCCAATGAATGTGAACAAATGAACCATGTATTTTTAAAATCTCACAATAAATGACAGTTGTGGCCCGGACAAGATCATTTATGGCCAATTTTGACCTTTGAACTCACAGTGTGACCTTGACGTTGCATATATAGACGTAATTCTTTGGCGCGACACACCGTCCAATAATGGTGAACAAATGTGCCAAATGATTTTAAAATCTCACAAGAACAACATAGTTATGGCCTGGACAAGCTCATTTATGGCCTTTTTTAACCTTTGAACTCAAAGTGTGACCTTGACCTTCGAGATATTGAAGTAATTCTTTCGCGCGACACACCGTCCAATGATGGTGAACAAATGTGCCAAATGATTTTAAAATCTCACAATAAATGATAAAAGTATGGCCCGGACAAGCATTTGACCCTTGAACTCCAAGTGTGACCTTGATCTTGGAGATATCGACGTATTTTTTTCACGCAACACACCGTTCCATGATGGTGAACAAATGTAACAAGTTATTTTAAAATCTAACGATTAATGACATAGTTATGATCCGGACAAACTTTCGGTTTAAAACACACTAAGTGACCCCGTGACCTAGTTTTTGACCCAGCATGACCCATATTGAAACTTGGCCTAAACATCATCAAGATACAACTTGTGACCAAGTTTGGTGAAGATCGGATGAAATTTCGGGACAGACCGACAGACCGACCGACAGTACGACAAAGTGACTCCTATATAGAAATATAAAGCTAATTTATTACCATCAATGCAAACACTCCACAGCTGTTTCCATGGCGCTGTTTGTTGCAAGGTGGCGCTTTGAACTCTGAACTGAATTTTTTCCAAGCCATCGTTCACAATTTGCGCTCGTTGACACATGAACTGGCTGCAACAAATATTTTGTTGGTAAAAATCAACAAAAATCATGTGCCTATATACTTAAGCGGTACTTTATCTATACCAAATATTTTTGGTAATCAGTTTTCAAACATATATATGTGAATCTATTAAAACATTTTTGAAACACATAAGTGTGAGAGATAGGACACAATAATAAATAAGAATGAACTAAGAAAGCAAGCTTAAATTTATATATAGCCTATCATTTTTAAAGTGTTGGTGGTCATTACAAGTTAATATTTAAGATAAAGATCCAAATATAGAAAACAAATAAGATTTACAAAGTTTTTTGAATATCTTGTTTGGTATATTGCCTGATGAATGATAACTGGAACTGATCAAAAAAGCTCCCTAAATGTGACCTTTGATCTCTTGTTAACGCATGCGCTGCAGCTTCTCTACATGGAGAACATATGTGGTAAGCTATATTAAAAATGGCATATTCAATTATCAAATCACAGTTTGGATAAGCTCAGAGACACACATAAAATGCACATACACCAACTGCTACTGTGACTGCTATATCAAGCAGGTAAGACAAACAAGATGCGTTTGTGAAACAAAATGTCCCCCTATATGACGTTTGACCTTGAAGGATGACCTTGACCTTAACCCTTCACCACTCAAAATGTGCAGCTCCATGAGATACACATGCATTTCAAATATAAAATTTCTAGCTTCAATATTGCAGAAGTGACATTACATGAGACTATACTCCTAAAAGTTTTTTTCCTGGCCTCAAAGCAGTGTATCTTAAAGTAAAAACTCAGATTTATCAAAATATAGGATGGCCTTCAAATATATGTAAAGTTTTTTTTATTATATAAGAAAATCTGCAAAAACTAGCTTTTGCCAAAACTGTATACAATTTTCAAACATTTGTACACTTGGGACACTTACATGACTTTTGTATAAAAGTTAAATAAGCAAACCATTCAACATATATAAATACTTTTTAAATTTTTATTACATTTGACTATACAAATTAATGTTTCCCCAAATAATGTTCTGTGTCCGTTTGATGATTTAAGGTTGATGTTTAGAGATTTAAGGTTATTTGTACTTGACAACTTTAGTTATCATTTATTCTAAGAAATACCCAAACAGTCAGTAATATAGAATACAAATTAAATTGGCATAAAATATTCTTATAAAATTATAAGATAAGTTACTGGGAACTTGAATTGTTTGCTGAAACGATCTAGCATGATTTTAGGCCAAATCTGTACACTTGGGACATTTTCAAAATGGATGGAAATTTGAAGAAAAATAGCATAACTTTTATATGTATTTCATTAAGGTATTTTGTGGCCCTAAATATGTTTATAACCGATGGGATATCAGAGGCATAAGGAATCTCCATAATTATGCAGTGTGTCATAGATCTGTTTTTTCCATAAAAAAACACATATATTTCACAAATTGTAGATACATTTGACCTGGTTTTCAATATTTTTCACATAGTTGTATATATTTTACTTTGGTTTCATAATTTATCTTGTTCTATATAATAAAGATCTATTATACATTGCTCTTTATATGCTGGAGATCTATATGCTGGGCATTGTTCTCTATACAAATGGATAGCATACCTTGTTCTCTAAATATCAAATGATGTTCTCTACATATTAAACATTGTTCTCTATGGCATTGACCTTGATCTTTAAACAAAAGACATTATGCCTCTTCTATATGTTGGAATTTGATATCTATATATAAGACATTGCTCTCTATACTTGAAGTTGATCTAATATTGTGTTCTCTATATATTGGACGCTTTTCTATAAATATTGAACATGGTTCTGTATACAAATACATGTTTATATTTTTTTATAATATTTGACCTCGTTTTCTATAATATGTGTCTTGTTCTGATAAAACTGGGCTAAATTCATGTGCGTAAAGTGTCGTCCCAGATTAGCCTGTGCAGTCCGCACCGGCTTATCAGAGACAACACTTTCCGCTTAAACTTGATTTTCGGTAAGAAGGGACTTCCTTCAAACTAAAAATACCATAAAAGCGGAAAGTCTCGGCTCTGATTAGCCTGTGCAGTCTGCACAGGCTAATCAGGGACGAGACTTTCTGCACATGAATTAAGCCCAGTTTTCTCAGAACAAGACACATATAATTCACTGTTCTATATTTAGACCTTGCTCTCTATATATTAAACATTATATTCTCTATATATTGGACATTGTTCTTTATAAATTAGACCTTGTTCTTTTTATACTTTATACATTAAAGACGATGTCCTCTTACTTGACCTTCCTCTGTAATACAATATATCCTCTATATATTTTGGTAATGTGTCATTAAAAATGAATGAAATAATAATAAGTGCTGTACCGTTGTTTATCGAAGGTTTTAACATGGTTTTTAGTTTAGATGTGTAGGAATTGTACCACAAGGGTGACAGTCTGCGTGGTTTAATTATAAGTGTCTGAAAGACTTTTTCATCCATCATATTTGACATTTGACCATGTTCAACTTTTTGTTTGGCTTTTTTTTCAGTTGCTTTTGAATGCTTTATTAAATCGAAATTTAATCATTAATTCTGCTATAATGTAAGTTTGTTTTCACTTTCTGGAGGTTTATAAGAAAAACATTCATTTTGTGTCCCAAGTGTACATGTACAACATTTAATAACCAACTTCAGGCTAACATTAAAGATAATTGGAGAAACATTTTGATTAAAATTGACATTAATTTGAGAAGAGGAAATGTGTTTTTGTAATAATGTTATGGTAAAGTCAAATATACTTCCCACACATTATCATTTATATGCTTATATTTTTCTTCTGAAGACAAAATATGGAGACATCAAATTTTCAGTACATCTAGTGATAAGCATTAATGGTTTGAAGAAAATGATGTAAAACCTTGAAAATTCTATCTTATGAAAAATTTAAAATAACTTTCTTGCAAAATGTACACTTGTGACAGGGACAAATTCTGACCACATTTAGTATTCAGCTGTTCAAAATTTACATGAACAAATAATTGTATAAATACCTGTACAAATGTGTAGAAAAAACATGTGACAGGTTAAAAGGACACTTTTTGCCTATAAATATTGAAGCACTTTATGATCCCACCTCTTAATATCGGTGAAGAGAGTTGAAAATTGTGGCACAAAATTGACAAGAACATCATTGCTTTGAACACTTGCTACAAAAGATATCAACCTAAGTAAAAAGCATTGTTTTATTTTTCTTAAAGCATATGCATTTTTATATTCATTAATTGATGGCAATACCTTATATTTCTGAAAGTTTTATTTAAGTATAGAATTGAAAATTGCCTTTTACATAAAATATCACGCAAAACCAGTACACTTGGGGCAATTTTAAGGATATTTTTCAATATATTTTGTTAATGAAGAAAGTTATTGAGAAGAATTTTCACATTTAAGTTAATCACATGGAAACACTTCTGTAAGATAAAAAAAGAACTCAAACAAGCTTAATGGTAAGAAAATAAATGCATGTTTAATTTAGTATTCATTATTTTTTAAATCACCCATAGGATATGATGCGGCATTTGTCTTTACGGAATATAAAAAAAATCAATCATTTTTACCCGGAAGTTGGCGCTGTAATAAATTTGCTATTCTGTGTGCTCTTTTACTAAGCTTGATTAGGAATTTTTGAAAACGCGCCATGGAGATTTTCTTTCACCATTAAAAATAATAGTTCACGGATTCAAACCATAATTCCTGATTAATATGTTGCTACAGTGGATTCCTGTTCTTAGCATACCATGTCAGCCAAAATTATGCTAATAACAGGAATATGCTACAGGAACACACATTTTAGCATAAATATAGCAACTGGGGGCATACAATAAGTCAAATCTGTTAATAATTGATCGTCAAAGTGAAATTTAAATTCAACATTGTATATGATTGATGTTTAAGATAACTATTTATCAAATGGAATTGTATTCTAAGGTATTTGCATTTGCATTTGAGCATATTTTTGCAAATTTAAAGCATATTTTCTTGGCATTCTGAGAATGTTCTATGCTATAAAGACTTTAAGTGAATTCTGAATATTGGGGTTAAAAATTATGCTATTAATAGAAGAAAAATACATTAAAATTTAAGAATTAATCTGTGCTTTTGACATTCTATATGCTAATAAGTGGAATCCAGAATCCTTCAGTCTGACAGAATTTCGTAGCCTGTCAGAACAAACATCTGACAGATTATTTTACATTTTGCGGTGTCTGACTTGGCTTCTCACTTTTGAGTCCATGATGCTAAATGTTTTAGATTCAACACTAGTTTCCTCAACCTCACGAAACCAGAGCTCCTGTGATGCAAATATACTTAAGTGGTATAAAGAGATTTTTTTTCCCCTGCAAATTGTGTTTAGTTCCACACTTCTGGTTAAAAACAAACCTGTTACCCTCCGATTGACTGTCAATTTAAACAGCAAACTTCAATACATATTCCTGTTTGTATTCTTGTATGAAAATGTCCACAACATATGGGCGTAGTTATATGGGGACTGAATATTCAAATACTGGTTCTAGGCCCAGGAAACGGACTCGGGAGCATTTCAAATAAGTAGGAATTACTTTCTATGCAATCGAGCTAAAATAAATAGGTTTAAACTAATATTCAAATACATGTAGGTTAAGAAGTACAGTAAATGACATGACAAAATGCTGTTAGAACATATCATCATCCTTAATTCTAAACCAGCTATACATGACATTATTCTTAAGAGGGGCATTTCAGAATAAAGATAAAAAGATACAAACGATTCGCAATGGAAAAATTATTTCCTGCAAATATTTTTTATTGAAATTATTTCCGTCAAGACATGTTGTACAATAGCATGCCATGGTTAAAATGAGTGTGTAATACAATGCCTAAACTCTTTCTGCAAAGATTGGGAAGTCTGCTTAAGGGACATTTAAATGGAAGGACAGATGAAAGGTAAGTCTTTATAGTGCCACCAATGTAATTATTATGCAATTTTTTCGCAGTTCAGAGCTGAAAATAACATCCCAGAACATAATTATGCACTGCCAAGTTATTCAATAAATAGTAAATTGTAAACATTTCAATTATGAAAAATTAAACAACTTGTAATTCAGACACAACTCACATTTTACCTATTGTTAGCTTTGAACAAGCTAATTGGCCTCGGTGAAAAATAATTTACATTGAAATTGAGAAAAGTCCTCGAGAACTCAGTGCCCCAGATAATTATTTGGGAAATAGGGTTTTCAACCATTGATTTTGAAAAATAGGGTGATTCCATTCTTCATATAGAGTGAAATGAGTAATAAAAATGCATACCTTAAAATAATTGCTGATTTACATCCGTTGACGCTGCACACTTGTATTGATTCAATAGAACTGTAAACTATCATCATAAATTTGTATAAACTGATGTTTCGTAATATCTTTAATCCTTGAAACTGTCCATGATATAAACTTTAAAAAATGTCGACAATTTCTAACTAATGACTTTCCATCATGTTTTTTGGATGTCAACTCAACTGCTGTATACACAGTTTCTAACAAAATCGATAACACGAATGATTCGGCACTTATTGGTTCTTGCTTTCTTGATTGGAAAAAGTTTGCGATCGGCTGATATTTTGACGCAACAATCTCGGACGTCTTTTGACCTCTCTTAGCTATTTTTATTTCGCATCGTAATAGAAACTGAAAGTACAGACGCTTTACAAATACATGCACAATGAGCGACGAATTAGGTCAGATTGAAAACGCATAGCGTTTGAATAACTATGACCGTTTGCTGAGCTTGCTGAATGTAAGCGTCACCGCGTTATGATAATAATTCCAAAGAGAAAATACCTAAAATGAGCAAAGCATTTTTAATCGAAGTTTTGTATCGTTAATTTGACGAATTTGCGTAAAAGTCAAATTGGTTGCGTTTTCAATACTCATGATATTGTATTTCTTTGCATTTTCAAACATTTTAATAGGGTGAAAGACGCAGATACGCAGCTTATCTGGGGCACTGAGAACTGGTTAACAGACATAATATTTTGGATAATTGTGAAAGTAAGGACAGCAGATATACATGTATGGGGAGAACGAGAAACGTAAACAATGTTAACCAGAAAGGCACAATCACAGGCAATCGGCACCTTTGTCGGAAGCAATTATTAAGAATCATTAAGAAAGCAAATCGATACAGGGATGTATAATAGATGTGTATCTAGTATACATCCCTGATCGATAGAAACAGAGAACCTACACTTGCGCACCCATTGAGCAATTCTTATCAGTCATCGTCGTGATTTTCGCAAAAGTTTTAACAGCCGTTAGACATTTATGGTCGATTTTCTTATTAAGCGAATGGCAACAATTTTTTGATCGACTAGTTTGCAGACAAAATATAAAGCACTTACCGCGTGTCACTGTTAAACTTTTAACAGGTCGTCACATAAACTTGCAGACGATGTGAAAAAGGCACCATCATGGCGGCAGCCATTTTTTCCAAACAAACCAGTTTCGCACCATGTGGCAATTATAACAAGAGTTCTGATTGGCTAATGCCATAATCTAAAAATAAATGCTGGTCGAGCAGGATTTTTCTGCTCGAGCAGAAAAAATGCTGGTCGAGCAGTAAATTTGCTGCTCGAGCAGCATTTTGCTGGTCGAGCAGCATTTAAATGCTGATCGAGCAGCATTTTTTTCTGCTCGAGCAGAAGTTAAAGTTTCGACCCCTTTGGTATCCCATATTCGCCTCTATATATCAATGGAAACCGTCTGCGCATAACTAGAAATAGTTCTACCCCCCCCCTTCTACACCATTAACCCCTTAATGTCTGCGGCACTATCAAACATTAATATAAGCAATCTAGCCGTCATGTCGTGGAACGCCCGAGGGGTTGGAAATCATAACTCAAATAACAAAATGTAAGAGCTTCAAAATTACATGAACAATAATGAACTGGATTAATGTCTACAGCAATCAAATATTAAAAGCAATCGCCGGCATTTCACCTTAAAGGTTACTAAGAATCTGTACGATCTAAACAAAGGGAAAATAATCTGGGCACTGGGATAGCAATATATGTAAAATCGGACATTCCCTTCGCTGAATTAGATTTTGATCAGGAATGTCCCATGGAATCGTGTGCCATCAAACTAGACTTAGCAACAATTATACCGTATTCAATGCGTATATATATGTACAAACTAAAGATAGTACGATTACACACTATTCTTAAATATTTCAACACATGAATTACAGAGATAACAATATTATTGTTGGTGATTTTAAATTAAAACATTCCTGTTGGAACCCCGAGGGCGATCCGCAATGTGACGATCATGCCAAAAATCTTTTGAAAAATAATAGCAGCATTAACTTCATTAACGACGGCCAAATAACGAGACTGGCTGACCGCGAAGATCACTGTGATAGCGCGATCGATCTGGCCCTTATTTCATCCCACCTTTAACCAATGAGCGAATTCAACGTCATATACCATTCTTTTGGGAGTGATCATCTTCCGAAAATAATAAACCTTAAAGGGGCCTTTTCACAGATTTTGGCATTTTTTTTAACTTATTCATTAAATGCTTTATATTGATAATTGTAAACATTGGATCGTAAAAGCTCCAGTAAAAAATCAAGAATAAAATTGAAAAAAGGAAAAGAACATTGCCCGGAGCAGGTTTCGAACCAGTGACCCCTGGAGTCCTGCCAGAGTCCTGAAGTAAAAACGCATCAGCCTACTGAGCTATTCCGCCTAGTACACATTGTTGATGTATTTTATACCTTATATAAGCAATCTTCGTAGTTTCACAAAATTTAACGACAAAAACAGAACTCTCCAAATTATTCAATCGTTTCGCGTTGCAACGCTTTATAATTTTTAGGTTTTAAAATCGTCAAAAGATGCATATAATGGCTATATTAGACCATGGTAAATGTTCAGTATTACTGTTTCCTCACAAATATCATAACTAATACGAAAATTTGCGAATCTGAAACAACTTTTTTCAATTTTGTCAATTTACCAAAGCGTGAAAAGATCCCTTTAAGCTTAAAAAAATACACTTCCGTCCACACAACACAAATGGAAAATTAACAATGCCTCACCTGAGCGATGGAACAACGTTAAAACTCAGTGTGCTAACGAACTCCTCCATAATCGCGATAATACTGCTATCAACACTCAATTTAAATCTTAAGTAACCAAACTTAAGACAGCGTTTGATAACTTCATCCCTTTTGCAAACAATAAGCCTAAAAAAATAAACACTCCGCATACGCATTCAAACAGGACCAAAATATATATTTAAAAAGAGTGAAGCCCGCAGAAGATTCAAACAGGTCATGAAAAAAAGCAAAACAGATAGTTGGAATGAATTTTGTAATAACATTTCATATATAACAAATTATAGAGAACTACGTGATCATGTAAATTGAATGCAAGGCAGTCCCCCAACTGTTAACCCTATTTTGCGCGTAAACAACCAAATTCTAGTCACTAATGCAGATTAAGCCTCGGCGCTGATCCAAAATTGACCAGTCGCCAAATTATCGATCGCTCCGCCCACATAGTCACGTGGTCTAGTGATTAGAAAACTCCGACAAGCAGATCGCAATTATAGCGGATTACGTGAGGGAAATTCTATAGTTGTAATGATGTATTATGCTCTTTTCTATAAAATAAATTATTAAAGCCGCACACTAACCTAAACTGCTTTGTAAAACGTTAATACAATCATAAACACTTTAGAGAGAAATGGCGTAATCAAAATAAATGAGTTAACGGCAGACTGACTATCAGAAACGTTTCTTATACATATTATATAGGGAGGTGATGAAAAATCCGTTGTAAAAATGAGCATTTATTTCATATTGATTTTGAACTTGTATTCAACCGTCTGACAGTGAACCCGGTGGCTATTCATATATAATTTTGAAAATATTTTTATTAAATGCAAATGACATATCCATATCATGATGGGTTTTTTGTTTTTTAAAAATGTTTAGATCTTTGTTTTATTGTGTTATTTTTAAAAAGACACCGATTTTTTTTATTTGGATATAAATTAAATTTTGATTGTAACCATAATTTAATACATGCCTAATTTCGTGGTTTCATTAACAGATAGTCTAATATGCATTTTATTTCATTATTGTTTAATGCGAACCTGTTACATTTCACTATCAAAAAATGAAATGTTGGTATTACGGTGCTGTTCACGAACATTCGAATTGAATACATTTAGCATATTATGCATTTGCTTATTTATTAAAAGATGGCCCTTATATGTTAATTGCAATTTTCACATTTCTCCCCGTATCAATATATGTTGTATTAGAAATGTTGTTGTTGTATTATAAGCCTTACATTTTACACTTGAAGTCGCTTGAAGCTGGCTAAGCCGCGTTGAAATCACCTTTTTGTTGTTTTTTCTTTAGTTAAAACAATATTTAAGTTAACAATTTATAATGATTTCCCTTGTTTATGATCCGCAGAAAATAAATATATAATTGGAAATCATTTAAGTCATTAAATAGTTTTCTTTTCTTGTGTACAGTACCTAACAATGCCTTAATGTTCCTTCATTCTGAGATCCACGCAACATACTGTTAGGGTCAATCCGTGAAAAGTCGGACGTCTTTAAAAGTCGGACAGTTGACAGTAAAACACATAATAAAATATACAATAACCGACTTGAAATCCCCAGTAACACGCATTTAGTGACACATAGCCATTCACTTTGAAAAATACATTTGCACAATATGTGCATCGACACCGTTTACGTAAACACAAAACCAATGACGTGCCACACACAGGCTTATGACGATACGCATTGTTTCCATAAAGGCGGGCAATTTGAATGCTAAGGTTCCTTCAGCGATTTTCATTGCGCAACGGCTATACGATTGTATATTCATTAAGATATTGATTGTTTTATTGTTTAAGGAGATAAAATTTAATAGTTTTATGAAGAATATCTGAAAATTTATTATGTATTTGACGAAATTAAAAGTGTCCGACATTTAACTACATATTTTGCATTGCAGTTAAAACTCGGACAATAGCAAGGAAATAACAAACACACAAAAAACGAAGCCACTTTGCATAAAATTATCAATCATGGCTAATTATTGACAATAAATACTAAATACAGCAGTAAGCCTGTACAGTTCGTAAATGTTATAATGAAATAAACACCGACTGCCCGGCTTTATCATTGATTAGCACACTCGATTATCACTCAGGCGACCCAGGTTTGATACCCGCTCCCGGCGCATATGAGTTCGGTTGGTGGTCAAATGTTTTCCCCACAGCACAAGACCACCTCAAAATTATAACCTGAGTAAATAGTTAAACATTGCATATATAATTCAAATTTTGTTCAAACTTTTGTTAGTCTAAAATCTGATTAGGTAGTTGCGCAGAAGGACCTAATAAACTTCGAAATACACACCGTCCCGCCCGCACGCCCGCATGCATCCCCACCACACATTAAGTATTAATTTAAAAATTGCGTTGAGGCCATTTCATTTGCATTTTAAAATTATAAATCTTTATAGGCAATGAAGAAAGTCATCATTGAAGGTCTATATGCAGTCGGCATGCATCACCATGGGCAAAGGGCTCTCCAGGTTGCCGCCCAATACAGTGGAAAACCGGAAACGGAAAAATCTTTTGACCGACATGCCATTGCCATCCACGCACACCCTTCAGATAGATTGTGTGCCTATTTGCGTCGCCAAGACGCTCTTTTCATATCGGAATTGCACAGACTCAATTTCATAGATGGACATATTTTAATTAAACCGAAATTTGAGCCTGTATTCCGTGCCCGTGTGGGTCCATCTCAACGATGTAATTTGGGATTTTACGTGAAGGATGAACATGTAGCTTCTATCCAGATATGTGCTGGTAATCATGGCATGCTTGTGCGCTTTGCAGATTAACATGACAAGTGTTATGTATTTTAAAATACATGTAGCTTTATTAAACATACATAGTTTCAGATGTCCGTTTTGTCTTTTATTTTATTTCCATTTTTTATTGCATTAATTCGATTTGTTGTAATCTCGAAAAGTCATCTTAGTAGGTAAGGAACCGCACAGTGTAAGCACGGTGTGCGATCTTACATTATTGCCAGTAATGAGGTTGAAGCCTAGGAGGGGTTAAGGTCGTACGCAGTCTGAAGTAGCCAAATATTATTTTTTATACACAAAGTTTTAAAATCATTAAAATAATCATTTTTACTTAGACAGCATCACACGCAGCAAAATAAGGCAGTACTCAATGAAGGAGGTTGCACCCTCCGTGAAAAGCTACGTAATTGATAGCTTTATGTAAAGTGCGCACATGTTGGTGAACACTAATTCGCACTAATAATTCTTCATTGAGATGATCAAAAACGTGGTTTTATTCATCATTATCGTCGCCATCACCATTGCTTTTCAAATTTGGCTTTCAGCTATGGCGCGGAAGCATTAAATAGTACAGCACACGTAAAATACTGCTACATGTACATTTAAATTAATTCATTTTACTGTAAATAAATGAAGTTTGGTTCAATTACTGTTCCACAGTCCGAGATTTAACTACGCAAAAATAACTGTCCGAGTTTCAGCTACAGTGTGTCCGAGTTTCGACTACTCTGTCCGAGTCATAGCGATTCACATCAAGCAACATTTTCATAATGTAAATCGCGGTGTTTTCACATAACATCATCGATGTCACCAAAATTCGAAACTACGCTCATTTGACTTTATAAGGGGAGGTAATCCCCAAAACAACTCGTCGTACGTTCTATATAATGATACAATAGCTTTGTGATATAGAGATTTGTCCGACTTTTCACGGATTGACCCTATTAATCTCAGCGTAATTGTCGATGATTAATAAGTAGGCCTAAGCACGTGTGGCAATTATTATGTTGCCCGAACTGCTTAATAATATTGTGCATCAAACGGTATAACACGTTTTATAGAACACACACCTGGTGTGGTTAAACTATTTATTGTGTTTGTTTTCTCATTACTCGTTCATATGTTCAAGAAATAAAGATAAAATAATAACCTATAAAATGTATAGCACCTACAATTTTGAATAATGATCGAACAGTAATGATCATGCATTTGATATAAAATCTGTGTAAACTCTTAAAAATTACGTCCATTCCATATGTACAACACGCTTTGTTTGTCGGACAAAATGGCGGCCAGATAAGCGTTGCTGAGGGGTGTGTGAAAAATCGATATCTGATTGGCTGATCGACAAAATGTGGGCGGAGTTGGCGACTGGTCAATTATCAAAGCAAATGCAGTGACGAAGGCTACGCTAAAGATTTTATAGCAAGAAATCAAGATCTTAAAAAGTGAATGCACTGACTGGTAACAATCTACCAATCAGAAAAAAACACACAAATGAAATGCTCCATTTAGTCCGTTTGAACTCGAAGCGGCACTCCTAACTTGCAAAAAATGCGCGCCGGGCGACGAAACCATTCATTATAAAAAAAATAAATAGCTTCCGCTCTCCGCAAAACAAGAATTAATTACTTTATTTGATCAATCTTTGGTAGAAGGTATCCCCCCCCCTCTGACGATTGGCACGAGGCAACAATTATTCAAATAAAAAAAAGTTAATAAACCTAAAGATTCTCCAGTCCCCTATCGACCAATCTCACGCACCTCTATATTACAATATTACATTATTTCTTTTTATGTCCGGCACTCACGGTACAACGCCTTGAACACTGAGCGGAGGTATAAAATCAAATTATAAAAAAAATCCTTATATAAATCGCAATATGTTGATGATGCACTTCCCCTCCCACCCCCACCCCTCCCCCCTCCCGGTGACATCGCCTCACATGTGCGGCTACGTGTTTTTAAATTCTTGCGTGACACGGATTATCTAGATTAGGTATAACCCCCAGATGCTAAGACGTATAATGGTTGGAGCGCGCATTACCTTCTGTAGAAATAGCGCTACGAGCGGATCATATTGAGTGTATGTAAGAGTTTATTTACAGGTCATCGCTGAGCGGGTAATAATATGCAAACAATTAGTCACATTCACGTACACAAATGATGAAATCCATTCTATCAAACCATTATTGAACAAGAGAACGGTTGCTATAAATAACGCGCTTCTGCTAGAGGCTCTCAAAATCAAAGGGTTACCTTTTTTTTTCTTTTTCATAAAAGGGTTACCTCCCCTGAACTCACAGTTTTAAGCTTGACTACGGAAATGTACACCACCACCCCGATTAATATAGAAAGAGAATATATTCAATGACGAAATTCTTTTTTGGTAGATGTCAATGTGGAATAATATTGCATTACTCAATTACTAATATAATTAGGACTATAAACCTTCTCTATAAAAGAATTTTTAATGAAGTTGTATGAATTACCTCCCGTACGCCAATATAAAAAATAGATATAAATCTACCACAAGAGCTAGACCGTATCGAATATAGTTGCCTAACACAATGTCAGATAAAACATACTTATACACTTAAAATTCCCTGTATTGCCTCCTTGCGGGGTAATTTACCTGCCCGGTGGGCTCTTAAGTAGTTTCCACAATCGTTTCTTCTGTATTTCTAATTACGTACAGTCAGTCAACCAGTTTAGAATCACCCGGGCCCCGGCAAAAAAACGTTTATTCTTTTGACCACAATAATTTATTTCGGGATTAAGTGTCAATGTGAGAAGATGTTACAAGAAATATCTTTTAAAAAAAGATATACGGCGTTGATTGTGGTTGGAGTTGGTGAAAGGTAAAGAGTTCAATGAATGAGATGAAATATAGCGAATGTCTTTTTCTATGCAGTTCTTAGCTGCATCACAAGCAGTACGGGATGTTACGCCGAGTTTTCGCGGCTTATTTTACATTATTACATATTGCTGGTCATAAACCTAAAGATACAAAACAGAAAACCAAAAGAAGAATGGAAGTGAAATTAAAACATTATGAGTCAACCGGCGACACGCGAAGTATCTGTATAGATTTTAAATATTTATACGCGCGTTGCTCGAACAAACCTGTTTTGGTGGTTTGTCGGGCATTGCTATTTGATTCGATTATTAACAGTATCGAGAATCATCGCGCTCATGCTTAATGCATTAGTCAATATGGTGGAATAATTCTTGTTAAATTAATCAAAAATAATATTTATCATGGTATTGTTGAAAACACATTAAGAAACTGTTATTAACATACCATAATTATATCGCTGAATATCTTCATTTTGCATATTTTCTGGTCAAAAGAAAATTCAAGTACACCTAGTTCACGCGATAGCGTCTATATTATATAACGATTAGTTTACTGGCCGCGAACTGACCCTGATACCTTGCGGGTTGGAATGCAATTCATTAAATTGAGGCCACGCTTCCACTGCTGGAACGACGGCTTATTTAATACTTTATACTTTAACATGTTAAATGTTCAATTTCGAAAACAATTTAAAATGGTTTGGCCAAAACGAATATCAGGATAGCGAAAAACGATACGTTTATGAACTTAAATATACTAGTACATAGACAGCAATATGGAAGTAATTACTAAATATGAGAACATAGCCTGGGCCCTTTAAGTACAAACGCTCTGGCGCTGGCAATCATCTGAAAATAAAAGGCAGGCATTTCCCCAGGCGTTTAGGCACAGCGGGCCCGCGGTGCTTGGACGTCAAAATAAATTTTGCCGGAACGCTTGTTCTTCCGATCATGTCGCCGCGGCGCTTGAAAATTTCACATGCGCTTGCAAGCTCTGATCAGAATGTTGTCTGCATTCGGCAAACGACTTATCAAAACACGCACGCGCTAATCAGCTGTGTGTGCATTATGGACCTAGATAAGACGTGCGAACGATTAACGGGTATTTCATGGTGGTCAATTAGGGTGTTTGTCCCCTAATAATGATCGATTATTACCGGCAATTAAAGGTATGCTCAATTTGTAAGTTTGTTTTATTTTATGTATTAACGACTATTTCAGCGGTGTTTCAAAAATAAACAGTAACTGGCGTTTGTTGAGACTGTGCATAATCACGGACTCTAGATGAGACCATACGCTCCGTGGCATAATTTAAATTATTATTACTTCTAATTGGAATCAAACGTCCCATTTGATTGAACCGGCTCACTTAAAATGTTTTCACACTGTTTTCTCAACAGCTTCTATAAATTAAGTATAAATAAATAAATATATATTAATTAAACATTTTATGTTTTCACATCCAATAGTTACTTTCATATTTACGGAAAACGCCATATTATTATATTATTATGCACATATTATTTTTCTTGAGTTTGTGTGCATGATAGAATGAAAATCTAAAAGAAACTACCTACAAGTCCCTGTGTCAGGAAATTCTTCAATTACTTATTTCTTTGTCAGGACTAATAATCAATCCTCCTCAGAGAGTGCAATAAGTGATAGTGTCCAAGACATTGCCTGTGATCCTGAAAGTCCCCACCCACCAACGAAGCGATTCAAAAAGCGTGCTAGTGGGTTCGACAGTAGTTGGAAACACGATTTTCCATGGGTCAAATAAGTTGAAGGAGGTAAGAATATATTTACTTATCTACACCTTTAAACACTAAGTTTGTTTCAAAAACATCACAACATGAAATCGCAAATGAATAATAAATTTGAAAAAGTAATTGAAACAGTTTATTAAACAGATGTTCTGTTTTATTAAAGATAAGACATTAAATACATAATAACATTTTAAAGCATGTCTTAATGTAACTTTATAAACATAAACTGATCCACCCTTTTGTAGGTATGATGTAGTCTTTGTGCGTTCGTCACATGCGCAGACCAGCGAGTGCAGCAGTCGGTTCCGCTCCGTGGGTAGATGTGCCTTGCACATGGATGGCAAGGGACTCACTTAATCGCCATCAGAGGACAGAGACTCACTCGCAGGTCAAAATTCTTGAGGCACCCGTCTGGCGCCAAGAAATATGGTAGGACAGCTGGAAGAGATGGGCTCTCTACATTTATTCGATAATTTGTATTGTTTGATCAAACAGGAAATTCCTCACACCACAAACTACCTCCCTCTTAATGATCTAGGTAAGATAATGTGATCAATGGTAAACAACCATTGTGTTGCTCACCGTCCTGCCCTGGCAGCCGGACAAGCAGCAATTGGATTGGCATACCTGTAAAAGTTTAAGGACATCATAGGAGACTTGTATCGTTTCTACGCAAAGAGTGCCGTGCGAACGCGGGGATTACACGACATTCAAGTTAGTGTTAAAAGAACAAACACAAATATAATCATTGTTGAATTAATAAGGTTGTTTTGTTCAAATGAATAATAATTAAATTTAAAGCACGTAGATATTTATACCGTTTTGTTATTCAAAACGAAATATGAAATACGCCATAGCGTAATATTTCTTTTTAAACTTCATTGAATCAAAACGGAACAAACACATCATTGTGTGAAAAACACAGACAAGCTAACACGGCATGACAACAACTTATTCTCAAATAATGTGTTACAAAATCATTTCCAGTTGTACAAGCCTTTTGTGCAGCAGCTGATGTCTAACAAAGAAGAGTGGTTTCCGGACATGCCTGGCACCAGGAGAAGCCTCGAAGAACAGTTTTTGAGCTTAACAACGTAAAGATATATTTTGCGTGCATTATTGTGGTAAAATATGTTGTGTTCTTTTTTAATCATTGTTTGCGTTCTAATGTCTATTATTATTTTGCTTGTTATTTAATATTATAATATATGACTTAAATGACATTAACTGAGGAAATAAATATAAATAATACATGAAAATGTTGTGTTTTAGTTTCTCCAAAGTAGTGTAGATTTTGATTAAGAATATTTAAAAACATTTTTAAAAATCGACACGCCAAAGGGGACAAGCCCCCTTCCGCACCATCCCCCTTTTGCACTGACTTACCGCTCTTACTAGACTAATTCCGGGGGAAATGCCTGAAAGGTGTACGCACAAACTGTATTGATGTCAAGAGTTAAGTGTAAAACTGTTTTATGAAATCAAGCCTTTCAAGAGATAAAAAAAATTCATGATGAACACGCAGTAAAACAGTGTTACAAAGACGCGGTCATGTTTCCAATGTTCTGGTGGTATGCTCAAATCAGCCAATGGAATAAATGAAGTGTATTCATTCGTGTCAAGCCGCGGGAATTTTTATATGAATTTTACTGGCCATGATTAAAGGTCACCTAAGGTCAAAACCTAAATGTGACGTTAAACAGCTACGCCGAAAAATAAAGGGTAAAATTTATTTTGTATGATAACAGGTTAGGCCAGACAGCATATGCACTTTCTCTAAGTTTACATCTCGGCTAAATATCATGAATAACATCAACATACACCCGCATGCATATGCACTTTCTCTAAGTTTACATCTCGGCTAAATATCATGAATAACATCAACATACACCCGTATTTTCAACGATAATATGCTCATTAATACATAGTTACAAGATAATGTATCATTCTCTATTCTCACAATTCTGCGAAATCAGAATCATCATCGTCACCATGAAGCTTTCCCAGACTATAAACGTGTTATATGAGCCGCATAATAAGCAAATACGCTATTAATATTGATTAAAAATTTCGTCCTGTTTAAACATACCTGTCCAACTACCTGTAAATTGTCTTCATGTGCTTATAGGGACACATTCCTCTCTCACTCTTCTGCACTAGTTCAATAGATTTCAAGTTTTGACCTTAAGAGGCAAGTCAAAAACAATGAAATTTTATTTCCTCACGAAGGAACGGTCCTTCTATTCCGCCATTTTGACAAATGATATAAATTTCTGTATGTATTTATGCGTTTTGATATATTCATATTTTTTAAACATTATTGTTGCTATTTTCATGATAAATGTTTTCAAAGAAAACAATATCGTTTACTGCACTTATGTGTGACATCTACATATTTGTTACGAAAATATAACTACTAATAATATTTGAATTATCTCCCTTACTGAAAACAAACTCAGGAAGGAAAAAGACTCGTCGTTTCACTGATATTGTTAGAAGGTTTAATCACCGCCGCGGTGTTATTTCATTTACTGAGGATTTTTATATAACGGTGTTAAAATACAAAAATTAAAGCCGCGTCCCTCATGGATCTCGAGATTTCAAGGATTTAAGTTGACTCGGTTTCTTCGACATAGTGTTGAACGATCGTGTATATGCAACGAAAAGTTTAAACTCCCCCACAGCTATTTTTGAAGAATCAATTTAAATTCTACAACAATCATAAATATTTACACAAACTATTTTGGGAAAACTACAATTGTATAATTAAGTTAAATCTTTGGGGATACAAATATATATGACCCTTTTAAGACCCTTCAAAATCAAACAAACATATCAACTTTGAAATGAAACAACTAATGTTGGTGCGTAGAATGGGAAAACTATTTTTGAACCTAAGTACATGGGGATTTTTTCCAAAGTAAAGATACGTCCGAAATTGAGGTTTTGACGAATAGAAACATCACTTAATGTGACTAAAATATTGTGTATTCAGGGACTATTTCCGCATGAATAGATATGACTTGAAAACGACGACAACGTGTGTAAATAGTAAATCTTTCTTGGTGTTAAAAAAACCTGTTCTAGATTATGGATTCCTCCTCCTCCTCCCCCTATCACTACATCATCATCATCATCATCATTAACTTCATCATCATAATAATCAGCATCATCATCACAATCCTCAATTCCAACATCATCAATTTTATTCTTCGTCGAGGTCGTCATCGTCATTATCGCTATATTCGTCTTCTTATATCTTAGTGCTTTCCAACTTATTCATCTTTTTTTTCATTATACGCATCATGATTAGGAGGAAATATGAAAAAAAGAACACAAATGAAGTAGGATGTAGCTGGGTCTTTCGTCTTCCGTATCGGTCTACACCCACTAGTTTCGGTACATGTCTTCATTATAGAACACATAGACATCAATGTATTGTTTTAATGTCCGTTTGGCTAAATATCAATTATATGAACAAAACAGGGAAAAAACGAAATGTCCCGGGGTCCGTGTATTTATGTTTATTTTTAAGTATTCCGGTTACGAATACTGGCGAAAACAATATTTTTAATCTTTTCTGATCTTAAACATCAAATTAATGAACATGCAAAAAGCGTATTCGAAATACGTAACAGTATGCATCAAATTGTGTTGTTTTGTTTGTTGTTGTTGTTGTTGTGTTTTTTTGCTTAAAAAAATAAATGAAACTTGAGTAAACGTTATCAAACAATATTTCATCATTGAAAATAACTAATATGAATCCCTCCATACATCGATCAGAAATGAAGCTGAAAAATCCAAGAATCTTTTATTTTAAGCAAGTGGACGATTGTCAATCAGGACAACTCATGCATCAATGTAATCAAACGACTAATTGAAACTGGGTTCATCGTCTTCAGCGTTAAATGCAACGACCGTTGTCCAACGAACGATCAAGTCCGATTCTCCACTTCCAGTAACGATACAACGTGTTATCAAACCGGAAACAAATCAAGCTCAATTGATCGTACCTTCAGGTTTATAGTTCCAACGAGTCGAGCGCAGAGACTTTTCTGAGCAAAGTTGACGTTGTAGATCTGGAGGCAGATGCGGGCGGATCGTTGAAGACCTGGGACTCCGAAACACAGATGCGGTGGATGGCGAACTGAAAGATAGCACCCATTATAGGGGCTTTAACACCTTAAGACCTAGTTGTTGGTATTGACCGTTCCAAGGCGGTGACTTAGTTTTCTTGATGTGCGTATGTTAGTGATGTATGTTTATGTCGTTGTGTGTGTGTGTGTGTGTGTGTGTGTGTGTGTGTGCGTGCGTGCGTGCGTGCGTGCGTGCGTATGCGTGCGTGCGTGCGTATGCGTGCGCGTGCGCGTGCGCGTGTGTGTGTGTGTGTGTGTGTGTTAGTGATGCATTTTTTGTGTCGTTTCTATGACATGTGTTGTGTGTTGTACGGTTTTGCAATTTGGTCTTTGTCAGAAATAAAGGACCACATGCTTTTACATGATATACCTCCTTCATGTTTTACTTTGATTATATAAGATAAAATATGCTTGTTTTCGGTATGACAACTGCGTAAGTTTTAATATTCGCCTCTTGTGTCACGAGACATTCCTAAATATTCCATCGCTTTAACGCAACATGTACTTTTAAAATTCCTTTATTTAGTCAAAGAATGTGGTTTACTTTTTTGCATCAACTCATTAGCCTAAGCATATTTTTGTTAAACTGTGTCATTATTTTGACGCAAACTGCAATCACAATTATTTGGGGCAATCAATATTTAAGTATTGGTAGAAATATGTTCTAGAGGTTTTACCAAAGGAGGTTATTTCCATTTTATATTGTTCTGTTACATCTGCGAATAAAAATGATTGTAATTAAACATTTATTTATAAAATTAACCCATTTATGTCTAGCGTCTAGAAAAAAGGCCTTAGCAAACAGCGTAGACCCAGAAGGATGGGAGGGTCAACTAGGCATAAATTGGTTAACTCACGCGATATCTCTCGGTTGTACAGGGTGCGTCCGTTGAACGTTATCGTGAGACGGATACCACAGTTTCGGGGCAGGAACCTCAAGCTCACGCATCCTGAAATGACGTCACAACAATAAAATCAAAGGGTGTACCAACAGTAAAATGACGTCACGAAACTCACAATAGTCAAATAAAGTCAGAGTTTTGTTAAGTATCAAGTGTGAAAATAATGACACCTGTTATTTTAAGAGTCGGAAATATGTCATAAATGTGCAAATACTTCAGGCAATCGAATTCAAGAATATGAGTCCTTAAATGAGTTTTTTGGTATTTAATAATTATGTTATTAGACCAGCGAGTGCAGCAGTCGGTTCCGCTCCGTGGGTAGATGTGCCTTGCACATGGATGGCAAGGGACTCACTTAATCGCCATCAGAGGACAGAGACTCACTCGCAGGTCAAAATTCTTGAGGCACCCGTCTGGCGCCAAGAAATATGGTAGGACAGCTGGAAGAGATGGGCTCTCTACATTTATTCGATAATTTGTATTGTTTGATGAAACAGGAAATTCCTCACACCACAAACTACCTCCCTCTTAATGATCTAGGTAAGATAATGTGATCAATGGTAAACAACCATTGTGTTGCTCACCGTCCCGCCCTGGCAGCCGGACAAGCAGCAATTGGATTGGCATACCTGTAAAAGTTTAAGGACATCATAGGAGACTTGTATCGTTTCTACGCAAAGAGTGCCGTGCGAACGCGGGGATTACACGACATTCAAGTTAGTGTTAAAAGAACAAACACAAATATAATCATTGTTGAATTAATAAGGTTGTTTTGTTCAAATGAATAATAATTAAATTTAAAGCACGTAGATATTTATACCGTTTTGTTATTCAAAACGAAATATGAAATACGCCATAGCGTAATATTTCTTTTTAAACTTCATTGAATCAAAACGGAACAAACACATCATTGTGTGAAAAACACAGACAAGCTAACACGGCATGACAACAACTTATTCTCAAATAATGTGTTACAAAATCATTTCCAGTTGTACAAGCCTTTTGTGCAGCAGCTGATGTCTAACAAAGAAGAGTGGTTTCCGGACATGCCTGGCACCAGGAGAAGCCTCGAAGAACAGTTTTTGAGCTTAACAACGTAAAGATATATTTTGCGTGCATTATTGTGGTAAAATATGTTGTGTTCTTTTTTAATCATTGTTTGCGTTCTAATGTCTATTATTATTTTGCTTGTTATTTAATATTATAATATATGACTTAAATGAAATTAACTGAGGAAATAAATATAAATAATACATGAAAATGTTGTGTTTTAGTTGCTCCAAAGTAGTGTAGATTTTGATTAAGAATATTTAAAAACATTTTTAAAAATCGACACGCCAAAGGGGACAAGCCCCCTTCCGCACCATCCCCCTTTTGCACTGACTTACCGCTCTTACTAGACTAATTCCGGGGGAAATGCCTGAAAGGTGTACGCACAAACTGTATTGATGTCAAGAGTTAAGTGTAAAACTGTTTTATGAAATCAAGCCTTTCAAGAGATAAAAAAAATTCATGATGAACACGCAGTAAAACAGTGTTACAAAGACGCGGTCATGTTTCCAATGTTCTGGTGGTATGCTCAAATCAGCCAATGGAATAAATGAAGTGTATTCATTCGTGTCAAGCCGCGGGAATTTTTATATGAATTTTACTGGCCATGATTAAAGGTCACCTAAGGTCAAAACCTAAATGTGACGTTAAACAGCTACGCCGAAAAATAAAGGGTAAAATTTATTTTGTATGATAACAGGTTAGGCCAGACAGCATATGCACTTTCTCTAAGTTTACATCTCGGCTAAATATCATGAATAACATCAACATACACCCGCATGCATATGCACTTTCTCTAAGTTTACATCTCGGCTAAATATCATGAATAACATCAACATACACCCGTATTTTCAACGATAATATGCTCATTAATACATAGTTATAAGATAATGTATCATTCTCTATTCTCACAATTCTGCGAAATCAGAATCATCATCGTCACCATGAAGCTTTCCCAGACTATAAACGTGTTATATGAGCCGCATAATAAGCAAATACGCTATTAATATTGATTAAAAATTTCGTCCTGTTTAAACATACCTGTCCAACTACCTGTAAATTGTCTTCATGTGCTTATAGGGACACATTCCTCTCTCACTCTTCTGCACTAGTTCAATAGATTTCAAGTTTTGACCTTAAGAGGCAAGTCAAAAACAATGAAATTTTATTTCCTCACGAAGGAACGGTCCTTCTATTCCGCCATTTTGACAAATGATATAAATTTCTGTATGTATTTATGCGTTTTGATATATTCATATTTTTTAAACATTATTGTTGCTATTTTCATGATAAATGTTTTCAAAGAAAACAATATCGTTTACTGCACTTATGTGTGACATCTACATATTTGTTACGAAAATATAACTACTAATAATATTTGAATTATCTCCCTTACTGAAAACAAACTCAGGAAGGAAAAAGACTCGTCGTTTCACTGATATTGTTAGAAGGTTTAATCACCGCCGCGGTGTTATTTCATTTACTGAGGATTTTTATATAACGGTGTTAAAATACAAAAATTAAAGCCGCGTCCCTCATGGATCTCGAGATTTCAAGGATTTAAGTTGACTCGGTTTCTTCGACATAGTGTTGAACGATCGTGTATATGCAACGAAAAGTTTAAACTCCCCCACAGCTATTTTTGAAGAATCAATTTAAATTCTACAACAATCATAAATATTTACACAAACTATTTTGGGAAAACTACAATTGTATAATTAAGTTAAATCTTTGGGGATACAAATATATATGACCCTTTTAAGACCCTTCAAAATCAAACAAACATATCAACTTTGAAATGAAACAACTAATGTTGGTGCGTAGAATGGGAAAACTATTTTTGAACCTAAGTACATGGGGATTTTTTCCAAAGTAAAGATACGTCCGAAATTGAGGTTTTGACGAATAGAAACATCACTTAATGTGACTAAAATATTGTGTATTCAGGGACTATTTCCGCATGAATAGATATGACTTGAAAACGACGACAACGTGTGTAAATAGTAAATCTTTCTTGGTGTTAAAAAAACCTGTTCTAGATTATGGATTCCTCCTCCTCCTCCCCCTATCACTACATCATCATCATCATCATCATTAACTTCATCATC
The DNA here is from genome assembly GCF_020536995.1 of Dreissena polymorpha. Taxonomy (NCBI): domain Eukaryota; kingdom Metazoa; phylum Mollusca; class Bivalvia; order Myida; family Dreissenidae; genus Dreissena; species Dreissena polymorpha. Next base: position 128,207,823 of record NC_068356.1, on the reverse strand, counting down.
ATAATAATCATCATCATCATCACAATCCTCAATTCCAACATCATCAATTTTATTCTTCGTCGAGGTCGTCATCGTCATTATCGCTATATTCGTCTTCTTATATCTTAGTGCTTTCCAACTTATTCATCTTTTTTTTCATTATACGCATCATGATTAGGAGGAAATATGAAAAAAAGAACACAAATGAAGTAGGATGTAGCTGGGTCTTTCGTCTTCCGTATCGGTCTACACCCACTAGTTTCGGTACATGTCTTCATTATAGAACACATAGACATCAATGTATTGTTTTAATGTCCGTTTGGCTAAATATCAATTATATGAACAAAACAGGGAAAAAACGAAATGTCCCGGGGTCCGTGTATTTATGTTTATTTTTAAGTATTCCGGTTACGAATACTGGCGAAAACAATATTTTTAATCTTTTCTGATCTTAAACATCAAATTAATGAACATGCAAAAAGCGTATTCGAAATACGTAACAGTATGCATCAAATTGTGTTGTTTTGTTTGTTGTTGTTGTTGTTGTGTTTTTTTGCTTAAAAAAATAAATGAAACTTGAGTAAACGTTATCAAACAATATTTCATCATTGAAAATAACTAATATGAATCCCTCCATACATCGATCAGAAATGAAGCTGAAAAATCCGAGAATCTTTTATTTTAAGCAAGTGGACGATTGTCAATCAGGACAACTCATGCATCAATGTAATCAAACGACTAATTGAAACTGGGTTCATCGTCTTCAGCGTTAAATGCAACGACCGTTGTCCAACGAACGATCAAGTCCGATTTCTTTAAGATATTTCAAAAAGCCGAAATTTCAAGTCAGCGAAAATAAACGAATCTAAAAATTCACCTATGGAACATAGTTCTTACTATCTTAGACACATAGAAATCATTAATTATTATTATATTACGCTCGAATTGTTAACAAGATGTCAAGACTCGCAATCATATATAGTTCACGTATACAAAACAATTGATACTCAGTAAAATATGCAGGACAGTTTTAATATAATTTATCTTGAAGAAATAACAGACACAAACACATACAAAAGTGATGGACATATTGGCATTTAGCACAATGAAAAATATTACATTCACCAACAATTATTGTATGCAATTAATTACACACTAAACAGTAAGATTTCATGGTCAATACTTGGTCATGATAATTTTTAGATAAGTTCTTATCTTAGTTTTACAGAACTGATATGTTGTAATTTGGATGAACCCATATATGCTAACAAGATATTACTTGCAAAGATATAGGAAATACAAACAGAAGAGAAGAATTGATACAACAGTATATTGCATTCAAAGTGTAGATTTGTTCGATTTCTTTCAGCATTCCAGCATCTAGTAGTCTTCGTCTAGTCCACGCAGAGCACGGAGCAGTTCGGTTAGTTCGGTCACGTTGGCATCTGGAGCTGAAACACAGAAACAAACATGATATACTTTGACCAACAGGTTCAATGTTCATCATTTGATTTACCGATACCCTAGAATGAACGTGTAGTTATTGTTTAGGATTAATATGTAATATGCAAGTAATTTGGGTAGAACATTAATGCGATGACACATTACAAAAATACGAAACATCCGTGAACAAGTCCGTTGAATTTGATCAAATTACCTTCTATTACATAAGTGTATTGTTCCGTGGCTAAAACAAGAAAGGGGTTTTCATTAAGTCTCTAAGACGAAAGGATGCACATTTTATCAAATATTCTTACCGTTCTGAGGAAAGGGTTCAAAGGTCAACTTCCTGGAATCGGCATTTCCCACCAAAGCGGTGATGTGATCTTCGGCAAGGATCGGAATACGGAAACACCCGAGGTTGAGATGAACTGACCATTTCTTTAGCTGAAATCAAAAAACACATAAAATTTTCCTCCTAGATATGATGGATATCTTTTGTTGATGCAGCTAGAGTTTATTTTCATTTATTGTTTAGGTCAAAGATCTCGTAAAGTCTCGAATCGTCTCCATTTAAGCAAGGAATGAAGCGCAATATCACGCCAGACAATAACAAACAAAACATGTATTCCTTGAACAATTAAAGAATCATGCGTTATCTTATAAACTAAACTAATGTAGTTCAACTTGTTACATATATAAAAATACGCGTTGAATAATGATGTTGTGCGTTTATTTAAATAACGTAATTTGATGATTAAGTAATGATTTTCATTTTCCATGTAGATGAAAACATAATGATGTACACATGTTTGGGTAAATAGAATAACAGGGAAGTGTTGAACACAGAGGTCTATGTATTCGACTTGAAAACTTGAATTATTCGCAAAAGCTTGTGTATAAGATTATATAAACATATATGCATTTTAGACTAACCTAGTAGTTTCTATAAACTTATTCAACGAAGCCGCTGTGTCGAGCGGAGCGGCTCATTTTAATTTGATTTTTCGCCCTTTCCGGACAGAATACCACGTTTAATTATATTGGAAACAACTCAAAAGATCGCAGTTTAAATTCCACGTACCATGAATTCAATTGTTCCAATGAGTTGAGTACATCGGCTCATGATAGGTTTATTTTCTTCACTTCCAGTAACGATACAACGTGTTATCAAACCGGAAACAAATCAAGCCCAATTGATCGTACCTTCAGGTTTATAGTTCCAACGAGTCGAGCGCAGAGACTTTTCTGAGCAAAGTTGACGTTGTAGATCTGGAGGCAGATGCGGGCGGATCGTTGAAGACCTGGGACTCCGAAACACAGATGCGGTGGATGGCGAACTGAAAGATAGCACCCATTATAGGGGCTTTAACACCTTAAGACCTAGTTGTTGGTATTGACCGTTCCAAGGCGGTGACTTAGTTTTCTTGATGTGCGTATGTTAGTGATGTATGTTTATGTCGTTGTGTGTGTGTGTGTGTGTGTGTGTGTGTGTGCGTGCGTGCGTGCGTGCGTGCGTATGCGTGCGTGCGTGCGCGTGCGCGTGCGCGTGTGTGTGTGTGTGTGTTAGTGATGCATTTTTTGTGTCGTTTCTATGACATGTGTTGTGTGTTGTACGGTTTTGCAATTTGGTCTTTGTCAGAAATAAAGGACCACATGCTTTTACATGATATACCTCCTTCATGTTTTACTTTGATTATATAAGATAAAATATGCTTGTTTTCGGTATGACAACTGCGTAAGTTTTAATATTCGCCTCTTGTGTCACGAGACATTCCTAAATATTCCATCGCTTTAACGCAACATGTACTTTTAAAATTCCTTTATTTAGTCAAAGAATGTGGTTTACTTTTTTGCATCAACTCATTAGCCTAAGCATATTTTTGTTAAACTGTGTCATTATTTTGACGCAAACTGCAATCACAATTATTTGGGGCAATCAATATTTAAGTATTGGTAGAAATATGTTCTAGAGGTTTTACCAAAGGAGGTTATTTCCATTTTATATTGTTCTGTTACATCTGCGAATAAAAATGATTGTAATTAAACATTTATTTATAAAATTAACCCATTTATGTCTAGCGTCTAGAAAAAAGGCCTTAGCAAACAGCGTAGACCCAGAAGGATGGGAGGGTCAACTAGGCATAAATTGGTTAACTCACGCGATATCTCTCGGTTGTACAGGGTGCGTCCGTTGAACGTTATCGTGAGACGGATACCACAGTTTCGGGGCAGGAACCTCAAGCTCACGCATCCTGAAATGACGTCACAACAATAAAATCAAAGGGTGTACCAACAGTAAAATGACGTCACGAAACTCACAATAGTCAAATAAAGTCAGAGTTTTGTTAAGTATCAAGTGTGAAAATAATGACACCTGTTATTTTAAGAGTCGGAAATATGTCATAAATGTACAAATACTTCAGGCAATCGAATTCAAGAATATGAGTCCTTAAATGAGTTTTTTGGTATTTAATAATTATGTTATTAGAAACAAATTTGGGCGGAGCCTTTTATTCCAGTTTATTGATCAATATGTACACATTCTAAGCGGTGTACTGTAATATGTGTCAATTTATATGCACACGTTTTTTATGTGTTGCACTGGCATTGGCAAATAAGAAACCGGAATTGGTAAATATTTAGGCAACTTTGACCTAAATAATTCAGTAATTATTTTTAAACCATTTGTATGGCTCACAAACACTAGCCTGATACCCATGCATTAGAGAGACTTGCCATTCGATTTGGAAAAGAACATAAGCAAACATGCTAAAAATCAATCGTGACAAAGAAACTGTTCTTTTTTTAAGCTGTTCGTTCAAAAATTAAAATCGGTAAAATGAGAAAACTGGGAATAATGCATGTGCGTAAAGTGTCGTCCCAGATTAGCCTTTGCAGTCCGCACAGGCTAATCAGGGACGACACTTTCCGCTTTATGACATTATTTGTTGAAATGAAGTCTCTTCAATGCAAAAATAAAATAAAGGCGGAAAGTGTCGTCCCTAATAAGCCTGTGTGGACTGCACAGGCTAATCTGAGACGACACTTTACGCACATGCATTTAGCCCAGTTTTCTCAGAACGCGCCTCAAATAATCAAGCGTCAACAACGCCTTTCGTCAATGATGTTCACCCTTAAAGTTTTTCTTGCAGTTATTTTAAAATACGCTGCTAATTCAAAAACATGAGTGTGGACCTCTATTCCCATCTTTTCCTCCGGGCGCTTTTCATTAAAGCAATACGTAACCATCGTTTTTGCTAACTGCTGGGAAGGTTACCATGCCAAAACGGGGGGAAACGGGGGAAATAAAAACAAAAACATGTCAATTTAATTAGCGTTTAATTACTCAATTGTTTGATACAAATAAGAGCACGTGGCTCGAACCTTATACCTCACGCTCCGTAATTATCAAAACACAAGTTATTTTGTTCATATTACGTACCATTGAATGTGAAGCTAACACGTTTGCAGAAGATCTTCGCTCTGTATGTGTGTCGCACACAGCAACCGCACGTGTATCTACGGCAGCTACACCCGGAACCAAGGTTCCCGAGGTAGATATCTGAAACAGGGAAACAAATTGTTCGTGTTTTTTACGGTTGTTGTATTTCCAATGTTGATCTCATACCCAAATAAACGACGGTTGAGCAAAATCAATTGAACAACATTTCGAGCAAAAATTTTGTGCACCTACCTGAACCATTTTCGGAGAAAGTGATTCCAAACTTTTCAATCAAGAATTCAACGTCAAGTTCATCATCATGATCGCCAGGTAGATCAATGACGTCATCATTACTCTGGGTTACGTCGTGAAGGGAATCCTCTTTTTGAATTTCTGAAATGATAATCAAACGTTTATTTAATATTAATACTAATGAGAAACTTCTCAGTAAGCAATTGAGCAGTTTTGGGTTATATACTTAAAAAAGGAAAACTCTCGTTACTAGTGTATTGTATTTCATCTTAGGCAAGTGACCAAAAGTCTATGCAAACAGGAATACTTACAACGTAGAAAATTGGAATTCCAGATACATGTACATGTCAGGAGATAAGTTTATGTAGGCCACATTTAGTTTTTTAGCTAAAACAAATTACCAGTTGAATGTACTATACAAGACAATACTTAAACATGACATAAAACATGAGTACACAACACTTGACATGGATCAACAGTTGGGCGACGCCTTGCAACGGTCAATAAAACAGAAAACCGGATTGTTTAGTTACCAGCGCCATATTTGATCGCCAGATCGAAGAAATCCTTATTCGTGAAGCACGTGACACCACGCATTGCTAGGATACCAACTCCGACGAGGAGAGCAAAATAAAATGTAGAAGACATTTCTCCTGTGGACTAATCGACTGCAACAAAATAAAATGCGGGATAAAAGTTAATGGGGTTTACTGTTGTCGATATAAATAGATCCAAACATAAATGGAGAATATTTACCAGAATGATTTCAATTGAAACATAAAAAATATGAGTTATTTAACTGAGACCTACGGTGGCATAGAGGTGACATTCACTTCTCTTTTTTTAAATTGCTATTCTCTTTTTTCTAGAAAAAGAGGAGTGCAAAACTAAATAAAAGCGGCGTACAATTAAAAAAAGAGCGGTGCTTCTCTTGTTTTAAATTTCTCTCCTCTTTTTTCTATCTCGTGGCCACGAGTTAGCTATGTCGTGGCTACGAGATAGAAAAAGGAGGAGTGCAAAACTAAATAAAAGCGGCGTACAATTAAAAAAAGAGCGGTGCAGTAAAAAAGGCAGAGTGCATTAAACAAAAGAGTAGAGAATTTTTGCTATCTCGAGATCCCGACTTAGCTCAGCCAATCAAATTGTTTGTTATGTCAATTTAACGTTTAGTTTGGATTACCTGCCCCTTTGTATACAAAGAGTCAGCAGGTACAGACGAAGTTATAGCGGAGGCGATGGCAATAGTAAGTTAACTAGCAAATTTCAAAAGGTGGTTCGTTGTGCAAATTATTTATCTCTTGATCAGTATTATAATTAAGTATTTCAATGGTAGGATTCATTTTCACGGAACGATTGATTTTTTATGAGATTTTTCATTCTTCATAAGTTGAATAGTTTTCGGATAAATAAATGGAAAACAGTAATTTCGGATAACATTAATTATATGGATTAATAGTACCGTCAAAATCCTTATTTTTACCAATGATATGTACATTTTTGGCTTACATAATACAAGTTATTCTGTTTAAAAATCGATAATGTATGTGTACATCCATTTAATTTGATTGTTTTATCAATGCTCATTTATAACAAACAACTATATAATAAATTTTACAAGCCACTGCTCATTCTAATAGAACTATTTACATTGACCTATTGTGCTTGCAATTTTTGCTATGATGGCTGAGAGAGCTGAGTTAAAATTTAGTTTTGCACTCCTCTTTTTTTCTATCTATGTCGTGGCCCCGAGATAGAAAAAAGAGGAGTGTTTTTTTCTATTTCGAGATCTCGAGATCCCGACTTAGCTAACTCGTGGCCACGAGATAGAAAACAGAGGAGTGCAATTTAAAAAAAGAGGAGTGAATGTCACCTCTATGCCACCGTAGAGACTCGTAAATAATACTGTTCGTTCACCATGTTTTATCGACAGTCACTTACTAATCAAATACAAAATTCACGCGCTCAGATTTCTAAATGTGGACGCGGTTATTAATAAATTATCTTAATCCAAAAGAACACATACAAACATGGATGAACTCAAAGAAGCTTATTGATATATTGCTTAAATTAAGAAGGCAACGATTAGCAACACTTGTAAATATAAACTGTCCACTCACCCGATAAGCCCGGAGCTCCCTGCAGTCGATGCGACAAACACAGTCGGCGACCCTCTTTTTATACCAACATTACGGATCTCTTCAACAAGATTGTCCGCCCAAATGCACTTAGCCAGTATACTTTATCATTGTCTGTTTGTTGTTGTTTTTCTTAAAATAAAAACTAATATTCGAAAGTTTTCTCAGTGCAACAAAGGTACATCTAACAAGCGTTAATGAAGTAGTTAGGATGTTGTTGTACTGATGTTGCGAGCTGAATTCGCAGCCTTATTATGACCAATCAAAACAGGTACTTGTAGTGGCAAGTAGGATGCAAATTGATCGATATCTGGGCTTGACGTTCGGTTTGATTGTTTGCTACTTAGAAACAAACCGACGGTTAATAAACAGGAAAACGGACACTTGAAAGCTCTGATATCAGATAAATAAAAAAGCAATAATAATCTGCTGACTGTATGTTTTTAATATAAACAACCGGTATATTGGAAACAATGATTCGAAGTCATAATGCGTAGGAAATGGACTCGACGACACATGGTGCAAAATCAACGGGGTTTGCAGTGGTATACACACGGGCTTGACAGGATGTAAACACGCCATTAAGAACTTTATTATGCAAATATCTCAAGTTATTGAAATTCATTTGCAAAATTCTTCAGTGTATAAAAGACAGTTTTTTTCTTGCAGTTTGTTCCGATATCTTAAGGTATAGGAATAAATCATTAAATACGCCTGAAATCGGTGGCAAAAGTTCACGTTACGTGAAGTATAACCGTATAAATGAATGCAGTGAACATAGAATCTTTTAACATGAACACATACTTATTAGATACAGTTATTCTGATGTATTTCGCATTGCCATAACCGTCATAAAAGCCTTTCTTGTATGCACTAGTTGAAATTCTTACGAATTTTTTTTAAACGTTATTCGAAAAAAACACCACATACCGGTTCCCATGAAGTCACGTGATCATGCAACCTGTGACCGGGCATGGCGATTTCCTCTCTTTTACCATGCTTTGAATTGACCGTTCAAAGTCGGACACCTCAAATTTATTTATCTGTTTGTGTTTGGTTCGTTTTTATGCCATATGTAGTGAGTCTGTACTGGAGATGAACAGCGTATTGACTCATGAAGAGTTTAAGGCGCTGTTTCCATTGCAGCAATGTATCGAATGATTAATGGTTGAAGTGCACTGTTTGAAATGAAGCTCTGTGTTTATCTCAGCACACCGATGAATAGTTTGTTGTACTAACTGCAGCATTTTATTTACCTCAGCTGATTGAAAACTTATTTAATGCACGGTTTGATTCCCAGCTGTGGATTGACTAAGAAATGGCTTAGTGCCTTGTTTCAATTATATCTACGGTATGTTTTGATCGCAGGTGGGGAAGCTATGGTTGAGAGAAACTGTCTTATAAGCAGAATTGTATTGATTTAAGATGACTGAGCAGTAGTTTAATGTACTGTTTTAAAAGCAGCAGTATATCGACCTCATCTGTTTGAATTGCAACATTTTATTGATACGAACTGACAGATGAATTGTTGAGTGCACTGGTTCCGTTGCAATAGATTCTTGAGTCGCGTTCTGAGAAAACTGGGCAGTTCGCACAGGCTAATCAGGGACGACACTTTCCGCATGAACAAGGTTTTCGGTAAGAAGTACTTCCTTTTAACGAGAAATAACATAAAAGCGAAAGTGTCGTCCCTGATTAGCCTGTGCCGACTGCACAGGCTAATCTGGGACAAAACTTTAAGCACATGCATTAAGCCCAATTTTCTCAGAACAATACACACTTTATTATGTCCAACTGTTGAACACTTCAATAGACTACCGGTAGTTCATTTTCAAGTTTTATAATCCAAAATGAAAATGGCGGTGGTGGTGGTGGCGTTGGTGGTAGAAACAGTAAATGCTGCTGCAATAACAGTCGGTCAAGTATGCTTTGAACATTTTTAAACCTTGATCAACAAAATTGAATATTCAGACATGTTCGACGGGAAATCGACGTAAGTCATTATACATGGTTTTAAAAGCGGATCTAAATCAGTTAAAATCCTGGTGATTTTAATCAAGGTGGTACAATCCGGAAAAAGAACTTAATGAAAATTATATATTTTACCGATAAACACTAAGCAATCTTATAAAGTGGCATTTATCTTCATCGCTATTTCCGAAAATGCGGGGAGTGTACATATCGATTAAGTATGACGTTACGTGGATCTGCGTCAATGTTCGATACAGGAATCCCGGACAATCGCCCACACGGACAATCGCTCCTACGCTAATCTTGACAAGGCGGACATTTGCTCCTACGTTGTTTTGACAACCCGGACAGGCACACCCACATTATTTTAACAACCCGGACAATCGCTCCTACATCAATTTGACAATCCGGGCAGTTGCTCCTAAACTATTTTGACAACCTGGACAGTCACTCCTAAATTATTTTGACAACCCGGACAGTCGCTCCTGCATGATTTTTACAACCCGGACATTCTTTCCTAAATAACATTTATTGAAATAAGGGCCGATTTTCGAATGGAATAAAATATGTTTTTATGGTTTCATTTCAAGACCACGAGTAAATATACACATAACACATAATGTAGTCAACAGTGGCCAATGACATACAGGCATATACATATATATTTGTGTGCAATATAAATTTAGAATTAACAATAAATGGGATCTGCAACTCTAAAGACATGCATATTAAAAATAAACAGCTATTAAATTGTTTTTGCTTTGTCAGTGTGTAAGAGTTTGATAAATTTTAACATATTTTGTGATTCCAATAATATCTTTATATTTATTGCTTTCTAAGGCTATTAAAAACTGGACATTCGAGTAAGAAATTGAACTTCGAGTAGTTATGATATTATGCACACGGATGTACGGACAGGAAATGTGCATATATAAAAATTTATATTTATATAAATATATACACAATAAATATGCAAAACACAACAGATTAAAACGAAAAGAACACATATGTACATTTATACACACAGCTGGATGTATACGAGTCAATAATGTCACATCCAATGCCCGAGACGAATTCGGTGCCCAACACTCCGAAGAAATTCGACCATCGACATGGTTCAAGCCACATACTGTTCGCACAAAATTTTCAGTGTCTGTTGGTGGCTCACCGTCTTCTTTCTAATACGTTTCTCCACCGACTCGCCCTTGCTGAATCTGTAAACATCTGTTTCTACCATCGCGTTGTCTCTCTGAAGGCAGAATATTAAAACCCACAGTGATGGGTTGTCTTGGCCGACGAGATGCCGAAAACCATTGTTCCAGCTTTCCAAGACATTGTTGGTGCTTATTGTCGCTGCGTGGACATTCCACATGTCTGGCTGGAACCTAGGGGGAGTCCGCCTGAAGCGTATCCGACCGTTGGCGTTTACCGTCTGGAACGCACCGGACACGTAGTTGGTGTCAAAGTAGTCCCATACCAATGTGAGGACGTCTGGTGCGGACTGCTTCAAATATGCCATCCCGCTGGCGACGTCATCCACGGGTAAAAATGCAAGGCCAACATGCCACAGGAGTGACGGATTTCTTCAGCCTCCTTGTAGATAATTGAAAGTCCCTCGGCCTGGATGTGTCGCCAAGTCGTCTAGGTCAGATGATAAAAGCAGCATTGGATGCGAATAGAAGGAATCACGGACCTCACAGCGTTGTGTATACCTATTTCGTAGTCAGCGACAACCTTCTCTGGATTCGGGCGCACGTCCCGACGAAGACAGGTGTTAAAAATAGTTTAAAATGTCGATTTATACTTAGATCTGTAATTAGAGAACCCTTGCATGAATCGGAACGACTTTTGCTGCATGCCCATCGTATTGTAGACTTAGACGTGTGTTTCTTGGAGTACGAGTGACCCTCAAAGCATAACACATGCATACCGCGTTTGTTCGTTAAAAGTTCTATGTTTTAACATCACATTGATCGGCACATGTTAAATCTGCTAAATGTGAACTGCTAATTATAGGTGTTAACCTTTGATCGGCGTATATTTGTATAAACCCATGGATGAGGTGTCAAAATCATTTATGAGCGACTGTCCGGGTTGTCAAAATTATTTAGGAGCGACTGTACGGATACCTCGATACAGAGCTCCAACATACAACGTATATATCGAAACAACTCTTTTGTCGAAAAAAAGTATTTAGGTGCCCGCATTGCCTATAACTATGTCTGTAAATTTTTTGTTGTAATACTTTTTTAATGACGTTCAACACATTTCAATCTAGTATTTATTTGTTTTGCTTTAAATGGCTATTCCTTTGTTAATATGAACCAAAATAACTCCAAAATACACAGGAATAAAGTTCATATGTTTGTCATTACAACTTTATGTTGTTTACAGTTTTGAAAAATGGCAATCGGCAAAACATGTGACGATGATGTCACATATTAAAAAAGAATGTATTAAAACAAGCAAAATAGCACGGCTAAATAAAAAAACTGTTAAAAATATATGTTTGTTTATTAAAAATCATCAATCGAAGTCGGATAAAAATGGTAACGCTTTTCGTCGATAATTTGACAATTATGTAATACCGACCTAGCATTTAGAATAACATTCAACTTGAAATGTTTGCGAGGTGTAGTGGCAGATTATTCGCGTTCGCTTCTTGAGGTACCGGGCATTACTTTGTTTGCCTATGTGCTTGTTATTACAATTATTTTATACTATTCCAAACATTCTAGTTTCGTTAGTTAATGAATTTAATTAATACATGTTTACAAAATACGAACATCTGTGAACAGGTCAATTTAAATAAAAGAATCAAGGATGATTACAAGAAATACACATCCCATTTTTGTGTAAATTTATTTATAAACCGGCCAAAAACTTGTTTAAAGGCATTTGTCTTGAAATTAGTTTACGGCCATGTATCCCTTACCTCTGAGTCAAAAGGGCAGTTGTCACTTAATAAGGTAAGCCTGAGCATTTAATCAGGTAATCTGGCTGAATCAGGAAAAGCGCATGTATGTTAACTTACCTCTGTGATGTGACGTCAATACATCTGATAACTTTGCAATTACTACCAATATATATAAATAACCTCGTTATATACAGCCTGAAATCTGTTCCGACCCCCAAACCACCACCAGTTTACCACTTTGTTAGAGGGGCTTTTCAATTTCTTATTTAATATTTGTTTTCGATGGATTATCTCTTATGTGTTAGAAGGGATACAGTCGCCGACAACATTTAAGTATGAAACTTTGACAATTGGCAATCACACCAGCAGTTGCTATGGTTTTTTGTGCACTGCATCCCCGATGATTGAAATATATATATTTGAACTTTCATGTTGATTCCTTTGACAGTTGTCGAGTTATGCTCTGTATAAGAGACCCAAAAGACGCACGATAGGCCATACCGACAAAAGATGCCAGAATACACCCCACTTACATATTTCATGTACTGGAGTAAATAAGAAAAGCTACTTTTATGTTGTCAGCGACCATGTTTCTGTTGACCACATATGGTATTCCAATGGCCGTTATATGCCTGCATACACATGTGCGTGTAAGCGACTCAAAACAAAAATTTAGAGCTATGAGAGCAACCCAAGAAACTCTGAGAGTCCAGCTTTAACCATTCACACAATTTTCCTTATACAGGATAGCGTGCTGTGGCCATACATTGTTAAACCGGAGTAACCCTATACACTTTTGTTAATCCCAGACCTTAACCACGGGTTACGGGTTTAGTCAAGTGATGACCGGGTACCAGAGCACACGACCTGAGACCGTCTTGTCCACAAGTACTTATCGTGACCGTTTGATCCATTTTCCGAAACCGGAAGCGGCATTTTTAATTGTCATCGTTAAGTTAGGTGTTAAAAACGTCAATAGAAACAACCAAACATGGCAAATAACGTTCGTGTGATAGCTACTGACGCCGAATTCGATCCTGAATTGACGAACGCGGGTACAAAACTTGTTGTCGTAGACTTCTTTGCCACTTGGTATGTATGATAACAGTGTAAGTTATTTCGGATGACATTGTTCGGATATTGTAACTCTCGCTTTATATACATGTTAGAGCTTTAACAAGTGGATCTTTCAGTTGAGTTTTGTCGAATTGCTACCTGATTTTTTGTGTACGCGAAATCTGGAAAAGTTTGTCAGTCATTCTGACTGACTTGAAATAATTGTCAGTCTAAATCAGTTTATGGCAGTGCCACGAAACTATAACAACAAAATAAAACAAAAGATAGTACTTTTTAGATGTTTAATTGTTATTTTGAAGTATATCTTTATGTGTCATTATTATGTAATTAAAGTTATATTTGCATTAAAGTCAAGAATTATTACTTCCTCACATACACATTCAATATAATGTGAAAATACTGAGCTCAAGCCGGGGTTTGAACCCACGACCTCCAGAGTGGTAGTCAGACACTTTAACCACGTCGCTAAAGAGCTAGCCCAACAGCAAGGCTGTTGGAAGTGACCTTATTTCACTACACTCCTCCCCCTTTTAATGTTTTAAGGCCCAGACACGCCCGCTACAGCATGTCTTGCATCCGCATAGCCCTCACAGAAACCATTAAACAGCTCAGACCCATTCCCGCATTCACAGTTCTTTTTGCCTCGTCGCCATTAATGTGAAAATACTGAGCTCAAGCCGGGGTTTGAACCCACGACCTCCAGAGTGGTAGTCAGACACTTTAACCACGTCGCTAAAGAGCTAGCCCAACAGCAAGGCTGTTGGAAGTGACCTTATTTCACTACAAATAGCTGAAATAATTCGCATTCAGAATAGATCTGAACGCTGAAACTCCGGTCTGTAAAAACCATAACAAAAAATAAATACAATACTATTATGGGAATTACAGTATTAACAAGTGCATATATCTAAAATCTACCCGTTGTGCGACAAATATGAACTTAGATCACAAACATTACCTGTATTTCATTGGAAATCATAGACATGGAATGATCATTTTCTCAAAGGCAACCATTTTGGCATTGTTGTTTTTGTTATTTCATAGTGATACCATAGCTGTTTCGTACCTATTACTTTGGAGCTATTTCGTTACTGTCAATTCTAATATTTTGAGTTAAAAATAGTTATAATTCTTCTTTTGCTTCTTCTTATGATTAAGATAAGATAAGATTTATTTTGAGTCGGCAAGAGTGAATAAAAACAATTAACATAAGCTTATGTAGCTTGTACAACCGACTATAAAACATGAAGAATAGGGTCAATTCGTGAAAAGTTGGACGTCTTTAAAAGTCGGACAGTTGACCGTCAAACACATAATAAAATATACAATAACCGACTTGAAATCCCCAGTAACATGCATTTAGTGACACATGGCCATTCACTTTGAAAAATACATCTGCACAGTATGTGCATCGACACCGTTTAAGTAAACACAAAACAAATGACGTGCAACACACAGGCTTATGACGATACGCATTGTTTCCAGAAAGGCGGGCAATTTGAATACTAAGGTTCGTTCAGTGATTTTCATTGCGCAACGGCTACACGATTGTATATTCATTAAGATATTGATTGTTTTATTGTTTAAGGAGATAAAATTTAATAGTTTTATGAAGAATATCTGAAAATTTATTATGTATTTGACGAAATTAAAAGTGTCCGACATTTAACTACATATTTTGCATTGCAGTTAAAACTCGGACAATAGCAAGGAAATAACAAACACAAAAAACGAAGCCACTTTGCATAAAGTTATCAATCATGGCTAATTATTGACAATAAATACTATGCAATCTGCACCGATCTGTAGATACTCTAGCTAGATTATAGTACTATACCTGCCGTAAAGTCAACGCCGTAAATTGCATGTCTATTCATCGTATGTTTCTGTTCTAATTTCATTGTGATCAAAGATGGAAATCAATTACACATCAAATTTTATCAATAAATAACAAATACTCGATACGTGTTAAGCAAATTAAAATTAGTCCAGCAGTTTACATCAGAAGCAGCATTAAATAGTACAGCACACGTAAAATACTGCTACATTCAAATTAATTCATTTTACTGTAAATAAATGAAGTTTGGATCAATTACTGTTCCACAGTCCGAGAATTAACTACGCAAAAATAACTGTCCGAGTTTCAGCTACAGTGTGTCCGAGTTTCGACTACTCTGTCCGAGTCATAGCGATTCGCATCAAGCAACATTTTCATAATGTAAATCGCGGTGTTTTCACATAACATCATCGATGTCACCAAAATTCGAAACTACGCTCATTTGACATTGTAAGGGGAGGTAATCCCCAAAACGACTCGTTGTAAGTTCTATATAATGATACAATAGCTTTGGGATATAGAGTTTTGTCCGACTTTTCACGGATTGACCCTAAGGATAACAATTGTACAAAAGCTGAAAGACTGAAATAGATTTGGAAATTAAAAGACAAATATACATAAAATATAAGGCATCATATTATAACATCAGATATGGATATTTAAAAAAGGTTTAGATTAATCTGCTTAAAAGTCAGATAATTATTTAATAAAAAGAATAAAATATCCACTAGATATGTTATAAAATTATAGGTTTATATGAATATAATTTCCAATTTCATTTCTTAATGTTTTGCGCATATTTCACACTTATTTTTTTATGTTCGAACTCAGTTACAAACATAGTTGAAATTTAACCTCCTTCACCAAAGGAGATAACATGAACCTTTACTATACAAAGATTCATATTGGATGAAACAAACTCGAATTATAGTTTATTAACAAGTAAATATCAATAAATTTTGATCAATATATACTATTTAGTAGTGCTGCAACAATACGCCAAAAAGCGTATTGCGATATATTGTCAGTTCAAAAACCTGTATTGCAATATATTGCAATATATTGCTTACTAGTACCAGAATTATAACTCGCCAATTACCCGATAATCCGTATATTCCAGTTTTAAAAGCAATTCTGGTAAATGTTAACTATAAAAATGCTCAAGAATAGCCCAATACACTAACATTCGCCAATTTTCTTAAATATCAAATACATTTTGGCATTTGTTACTATTTAAAGATGTGATGAAATAACTTCCAATCGGGCGTTTATTTTCCCACTGAACACGCGTAAATCGCCCGACGTGATGTTCCCGTTTTATACAACACAAATACACCCACACTTTCCACGCTACATTCTACATGTCTGTATACATTTCGTGCGCTTTTTATTGAGAAAAAGAATAAAGCACTTTTTTTATTGTTGCTTTAGCATTATATTTCGGAAGAGTGTTTCTGGAATTCGGATTACAAATTTTATAATGCTCATTTCAGAATCGAACGAAACATTTAGTTGTGCGTAATTAATTCAACAATAATTCGTTTAAAAGCATAGAATAAATGCTCCCATGTAACAACGCTACTCTGTATAATAGACTTTTTAGAATGCCATTTTTACGTAACAATTTATTTTTACAAAATACCCCTTTGTTTTGTTTACCTTGATATCATTATTTTAGATGGCTTTTCTGAACGAAATGTAGATGCATGTTTGTAAAATTTTCGTACCGGTATGACGAAAATCGTATCGCAATACAATATGCGCATTGCATATTGCGATATATACCGATATACCGGTATATTGTTGCAGCACTACTATTTAGGCAAAGTTCTTTCATAATAGTCACAAATATGCATACATGCTAGAATTTTTCAGGTCCAAATCATGACTTTCCTTAAAAATTGTTTGGACATTTGACCAAAAAGCGGGACACCTAAAACGATTAATCATTTCACCTTTTCTTTAGTCAGTAGTCAGTGTATTACTTACAAAAACTCTTAATTTCTGCCCAATATTGATGATAAATGTGTGTTCAGAATTTCGTGAACGCATACGTTCTCCATTTTCCAGAAGTAAACACACTCCATGAACTGAAATGTGGGGTGTTCCTGTTTGCCTCGATTTGACATCCAATTGGTGCAGGGATATCCCCTTGAACCTATGTAAATCGTGTGACACAATGTGAGCGCATCGAGCACTATTCTTATTCAACCAATCGTAAATTAACTCTAAATTTAGATTGATGCAATATGTACAATTTTTCTGAAAATCCGTCGAAAACAAAAGGTAATTTGTGAGAAACATCAATGTGTATTGGTCAGCATTCAAATTGTTTGATGTACAAAATTGGTGTTTTGACAGGTTTTATAACTTTGGGTTGTATAATACACAGGATAATATTATTGTTGTACTTGATTAGGACCATGAAATACAAACGCAGGCGGCGTTTATTTCTGTACGATACATCTTTGGATAGCAATTAGCGACTCCTATCATAAAAACACCATGGTGTGAATGCTGATTAAATCAATAAGTTGCCAATAAATAGCTGATAAGGTGTCAAAAACAACGCTGGTGCACTCGAGTAGTAGAAGTGTGTTGTAAATTGGGGGCAATAAAGGGATTAGCGATGGTAAGTTTTAGCCAGAAAGAGCTTGAAAAGCGAATTTTATTGGGAACTTATAGACCTTACATTGTTTTTAACGAATGTCGGGACAAATCGTCTCATATCGGGATGCCGGAACAAAGAGCCCAAAAGCAGGACTGTCCCGCCGAGATCGGAACGTTTGGCATATATGCAAATATGTGTGTATTTAAATTCAGGAGTGATGCGACCGAAATTCGTGTAGAAACTCCCGCTATTAAAAAGATAGAGTGGACTATTGACGCCAAGAGTCTGCCAAAGCAAAAATCATCAAAAGACTCTATGGTGGCAATTTATATTGACTAACACATTCAACAACTTAGGGAAAGATCTAGGATCACCTGTAATCACCAGAATTCAGACATTGTATTGTCTTAAGAATGGTGGCATCTTGTGAAAACTTGTTGTGAAAATCCTAGAATATAATTTAATAAAGAACAATTAAATTTAAATGCAGAAATCACCTCCCAAACTTAAACAGTCAATTCCATATCAGTCTACTTACCATTCAAACAAAATCTGAAAATCTCTTTTGTTCAGCTGAGTTTGGATTACTTGTGGTTAATTATTAAATTTATTATTTTGTAATTGTATTGACTTTCGTCAAAATTAATTGTATTTTAATGTGATTCAAACAATTATTTTACTTAAATACAGTGTTATTTGTGCTCCTGAAACCAGGGGGTATGGTTATTTGATTGTAATGGCAATAAGCTGAAATTGTTAAAATTTACATCACTTCCAAAAGCTTTTTCTACAAATAACAATATTGTTATCAGATATTTTTGTCAGTCAGTCAAACCGATTTTCGTTAATCGAATGACTGTCCTGAGTAAAATTTGCAGGTCAGGACCAACAGTTTTTGCAAACTCTGTGCTTTGGATGACATGGAATCTTCTTTTAAAAGAAAAGCTAGGAATAAAAGCCAATTACTTTTTTGGTTAATGGTAATTCTAAAAATACACAGTTTAATTCTATTGAACAATGTTTTTGAACAAATTTGTTAAATCAAAGGAAATTTTATTATGCTGGGTCTTGCTTGTTAATTGACCAGTCGCCAAATAAGCGATCGCTCCGCCCACTAAGTTGTGTTTTTATAAAACGCTCATTCCATTACTCCGACAGTCTTTGTTTGTCGGACCATGTGGCTGCAATAAACGAAATCTGATTGATTATTGTGTGAGTTTGATTAACAGCTGGCGAGTGGTAAATTATACATACTGTAATTAAAGTTTTCAGACACCCTCTTTTTTAGCCAAAATGATTATTTTTCGTGACTCAAAATCTTCGGACACATGGGTTTTCGTCCATAACTAATGACTCCAATTTTTAAGACAGTTAATTTTACAGCACTATTTTACTAGATTTTTGCCCTGTTTTCGCTTATCTGGGACTCTTCAATCATGGAGTGTTACAAACGCAGTAAGGTCATAAAACCTGACTTAGAATGCCCTGAGGGCCATGGACCATTACACTTGCGTTATTGGGTAGATTACCATGTAAACCAGTAATGAACCAGTTTCACCCAACAGCAATTGAAATGATATCATATTCAGGAAGAAGTATGGTTGCTTTTTATAACGTTTTTATATACCATTTCATGAAAGAGATTGCTAATAAGTAAAGTTGTATTTTCTTTAAAGCAGAGAATGGAGAGTACAACTCAATGAAATTATTGCACATTTATAATTGGTTTTATTTCAATATGATAATTGACAAACAAACATATATGTCTCTAAATTTTCAACACTCATACTTTTTGAAAAAAAATTGTATCTGAACATTTAGACATGAAAAAAAATTATTTTTTCCGAAAATTTAGAGTAGTTACGGTATGCTTTGTCTTTTTTTCAGGTGTGGACCATGTAACAGAATTGCCCCACTTTTCATTCAGCTGAGTGCAAAGTACCCCAAGGCAGTTTTTCTGAAAGTAGATGTTGACCAATGTCCAGTAAGTGATAAATTATTATAAGCAAATAATGCATTTGAATGTATTTTGGATGTTTCTCAAACTGTTCTTTGGTCATAATACCAATGGAAAGAATCATGTTTTTTTACCAAGTCTGATTTTTTGCTACTGTTTAAGTATATAGATTTTAAATAGCTTTTCATAAACAGTCATACTTTTTCCCAATTTAATGTAAATTAAGTGATGGTAAAATTTCCAATAACCCTGTTAAAGTAACAGAGACAGAAAGTATACCATCAGTTTTTTTTGTGATATTTTATTGAGCACATTTAATTTTGATTTAGAGGATATTTGTTGGATTTGGTGGAATATCGATTTTAATTCACAAGTGATTAAAGAAAATGATATTTTCACAAGTGGCGCATTCATGAGTGAAATATATTTTTTCTATGATCACCAGTGAATTAAAATCGATATACCACCAAATCAAACAAATTTTGCTTTTATTTTATGCTTTTTTGCAATGCCGGACAATATAATAATTCCATGTTGGGCGCCCGAATATGTTATTTCATGTATGTTCAAGGGAAGCATATCCGTATTTTCTATAAACATTCAATGCAGAGTCGTTTCCATTGTGGGTCACTATGGGGAAACCACAGAGATCCAAAAATAGTGCAGATCAAACAATGAAAATTATGGATAATTTTCACTGTTATTTTTCACTGTTTGAAACAGTGAAATATCAGTTTTAATGCACTGATATTTCTCTATAAATCATCGGTAAGCATAAAATACAATTATGTATCACTTTGTAGTTCATGTCAAAAGCAGGCCCCGTCTATTTTACTCCTTTTCAACACAGGTTTGATGATAATCTTCAACAAGAATTCACAGGAGTTTATGTTGGCCATGTTGTATTGGATATGGTGTCCACCTAGAAATTGGGAGGTCATGGGTTAGTTCTTTAGATTTCATTAAAAGTTACCAATTCTTTAGCTCTCATCTCGCAAGCGTTTCAAGAAGCTTTAGGCTTTCGATGCAATCCAGCTGAAATAAATGGGTTTAAACAAAATGAGTTAATAATATCTGTATTGCACAGAATTTTCTTTCTTTAAAAGCAATGTTTCCAGCGAGATGTCTCAGCCATGCAGACGATCTCCCTTTGACAGGTGCTGTTTTTAAACAAAGATAATAATATTAACTCTTTGTTGCACAGGAAACCGCCCAAGGACAAAACGTCTCAGCAATGCCAACATTCATCTTCTATAAGAACAAGGTGAAGATAGACTCACAGAGAGGGGCCGACTCTAATGCACTGGAGGAGAAGATTAAGAAGTGGTATGGGGCTGATGATGAAGATGGGGAGGAAGGGGTCGCTGTCAAAGGTCATGTAAGTACAGGGCTTGAATTTCAAAAAGCATCGTAAGTTTACAGCTCATCCTTAAGGAGATTTGAAGAGAAATATTTTCCTTAGGCAGTACAGATCTCCCTGTTTTCCTTGTGGAAGGATTATTTTCCATTAAGTTTTATGAAAAAGGTTTATATTAGTTGAAAATTGTTGCCCAAATTTGGCAAACATTTATTTTTACCTCTACCATGATGTGCCCTGAATCTGCTGTTTTTCGGCGTAGCTGTTTAATGTCACTTTTGACCTAAGATGACCTTCATTCATTATAGGTCCGAAATGAATAAACCCGAATTGTGCATTGGCTAATAAAACAAAAATCACCGTAGACTAAAACATTGGATACATATCATTTGAACTGAAATATGAATATATTGTAAATAACATGTAAATTACAATAAATTAAAAACTGTCATGATACAAAAATCCTCTAAACATTACATCGAAACGTTTCTCCTTAGTTTACGAAGCAGTATAGCAATAATCACATGTCTCTACAATTAAAAGAAGCTATTGTTTACATGCCGTAGCAGTCACACTAAACACTACAAAAACAGGCTAGATTGCACTTTACCGGTATGCAGTTGTTTAACACCATCAACAAAGCGGGGGTTTGGGGGTGGTAGCCCGCGATACTAAGGAAATATATAGGTGTTGGAAATATATCTGTCTTTGAATTATTATAATCCATATTTGCGTGTATTAGTGTAAATATGTTTCTTTGTACTTTGTTTTGTTCATTTTTCATATAAAGTTCTGTTTTTCTGCAAAAAATTCATATCACTATGATGCTTGCAATATTGAGTCTTTTATGTTTACATTCTACTAACATCTTTACACATTATAACACATTATTTTTTATTTCATTCCAACATTATGTTCATAGTGTTTCAGTGGCGAATATGTTTTCTTTTCCTATTGAAACTAATGTATTACTCGTTCAATTATGAAAACCTAGTCATTACAATACTTATTGACAATAAAACATACAATTGCACATCTTCTTGTTCTTAATTTTTATTTGTTAATACATTAAAATATATTATCTTATTATCACTCACTACCTTCATTAAAATACATGGTCGCTTCATTCAGCGATTTTTTTCCTTCTTTATAAAGTACCGGTAAATGGCACTTTCCCAATAACGAAAAAACTACAAATTTCCCAATTGCTGTCCAAAAAATTCCCAATTGAAGTTAAAAAAAATAGTTTTTTTTGTTGTTTTTTTGGAAAATGCAACATTTAGTTAGTTTCCCTATGCAGCTCTATGGCTTAGACCTAGGTAAATATAATATTGACAGCTTGAAAACACTTAGTTATCAATTTTTAAGTATTTGGGAGCATAAGATCAAATACACCAATTTCCCAATTTGACGAGTTTTCACGACTTGATTTTTCCCAATTTTCAGGTTTTCACGACTCAATTTTTCCCAATTGGACCGGTACGGTTACTTTTCCCAATTGGACAAAAAAAATCGCTGCTTCATTCCATCTCCTTTCACTGGTCGCAAACATTACAACATCAACGCCGTATATCTTTTTAAAAATGGTGGGTCTGACATTTTATCTGACAAACGGTCCGAAACGGATGAAACATAATTTGTTGAATTTTGAAAGTTTGGCTGCAAGAGTATTAGACTCAAAGCATTGTTTATTATGGAATGGGGGGCCAGGTCATTTTCATGTAGATAATTGTTAAGTTTTTACTGAAATTGATATTTTTATTTTGCTTACAAATACTTAAAATTGAGAATAAAATTGTTTTCAATATTCTTTATACTAAGGTTCAACTTGTTGAGGCGAATGAATTTTTTTTTGCAATTTAAAAAATTGGAAAACCTTCTATTGAGAATTGTTGGCAGTGACTTTGGACAATACATACTTTTTGAGAATGGTAATCAGGGCCAAAAAAACTTTCTTTGAAGAAGCCAAATATCGGCAGCTTCCCCAACCGAAGTAACCACGTTTTTTCCCCTAATTTGATCAAAATTTTCCCCAATACTGGAAAATTTCCCCCACCAAAAATAATATCTAAACTTATAAAAGTGAAAATTGTTTACTTGTCAAACCTGTATACGTATTGATCAAATTAGTTGTGCTTACCTCGCGAAGCATGACGTAATTTTGTCATTCGTGACCAATCAGCAAATGATGGAACGAGCTGAATTCAAAAGCTATAAATAGATTACATTAGAAGGCTATAACGACTTAAAATATTTTCAGTTATGTGGATATTTATGCCCCCGAAGGGTGGCATATAGTTTTTGAACTGTCCGTCAGTTAGTCTGTCCGTCCGAAAACTTTAACATTGCCCATAACTTTTGCAATATTGAAGATAGCAACTTGATATTTGGCATGCATGTGTATCTCATGAAGCTGCACATTTTGAGTGGTGAAAGGTCATGGTCATCCTTCAAGGTCAAGGGTCAAATATATGGCTTCAAAGCGGCATAGTAGGGGGCATTGTGTTTCTGACAAACACATCTCTTGTTTTGGAATATTATTGTATCATCTAAAAAATACCAGGTAAGTCATTCCTTTTAGTGTGTTAAAGGCGTCGATTCTCAAACTTTTGATTTACTCTTATTTTTACAGCTTGCTTTAATTTTACGACATACATGTTTCATACATACCAAGGTCACGGAAGTAAACTCCATTATCCAAATGAAATACAAATTTCTTATTTTCCCCATATAAGAAAAAATCACACTATTTTTCCCTCCCCCAAAAAGGCTGAGGCCCCTTTCCCAAAAAGGGTGTTTTGGCCCTGGTAATGGGGTTGACCTTTGGGGTAAAATTGAACAAAAAAAGTTGCAAAATCTCAGGACTCCCTTGACTTTATCATATTCAGTTCAGACTTTCATTTTTCATCTGTTTTTTCTCAGGGACCTATAAATACCGGTATGTTACTGTTTTGCAGATGGACCTTGGAACATTCATCAACAAGTCTGGCTGCGAGTGTTTAAATGAGGCAGATGACCATCCATTGGCTCATTGTCTGACAACAAAGGGAGGCTACCTTGAGTCTGACTGTGATGAACAGGTAGGATTGTCTCTATTTAAGTTTCAATCTTTCGATCATAAGCTAGATTGTATGACAAGCCATTGGATTATGGAGACACTGGAATTTTGTTTGTTCTGTCTTTCCTGACTTCCAAGGTAGGTAACCTAGTGTCTTACTGCGATGGAAATAGCAGATTGTCCACTTTGAATAATAATTAAATGTTCCATACTAGAAAGCGGTATTACCTAGTGTATTACTGTGATGAACATGTAAGATTGTCTCCCTTTAAATAATTGGGTCTCCATATACTTATTACAATCCTTATGTTATTGTATAAAACACCATCAACCTAAGTAAATAATAAAATAAGCATTTTGCACCCCGAGACCCATATAATTATTACTTTTCATGAAGAGCACTCTAAGCTGAATGAATGAAAGAAGTAAAAAAGGTATCTGAAGAAATATGTTACAAACAACTTGATTCTTATAGAAGTTCACTGTTGTTTCAACCTGTTATGGCAACTGGTTAGATCTGTGCGCCTTTGCACGAGTCTTCCTTTTCAAGTCTCCTATCTTTAATCAAAAGAATGATTTCTTAGCAAACATATACGCTTTCTCTTCCCACAAGTTGAGAAAAGATATCTCGCGTGTTTAACTGGAAATATGTGTCTAGTACATGTACATAAATTAAATTTTTTAGAGAGTATACCATCATACATCTAAATAATTTATGTCACAGTAAGTTTCTCTAACTTATCCACTCCCTGACTAACAAGCGTGATAACCTAGTTTCTGACTCTTATGAAAAAGTAAGATTGTCTCCCTTTAAATAATAATTGATCGGTCCATTGTATGACTTCTAAGGGAGGTTACCTAGTGTCATACTGTAAGTTATTAATGTTATTACACTGACTTAGACATTGTCTCCATAAAAAATATACTTTCAAACATGTTTTAAAGGTGTTGTAATGTTCAGTAGGTATATTGAATAGAGTTAAGTTCATGTAGGACTTCAAATCTTATTTTTAGCTCACCTGTCACTAAGTGACATGGTGAGCTTATGTAACCGTGTGATGTCCGGCGTCCGTTGTGTGTGCGTGCGTGTGTGCATCCGTCCGTCAACAATTTGTTAGTGTAGACAGTAGAGGTCACAGCTTTCATCCAATCTTTATCAAATTTGGTCAGAATGTTTATCTTGATGAAATCTGGGTTGGGATTGTATTTGGGTCATCTGGGGTCAAAAACTAGGTCACTAGGTCAAATAATTGAAAAATCATCAACAATTTGTTTGTTTAGACAGTAGAGGTCACAGTTTTCATCCAATCTTTATGAAATTTGGTCAAAATGTTTATCTTGACGAAATCTGGGTTGGGATTGTATTTGGGTCATCTGGGGTCAAAAGTTAGGTCACTAGGTCACTAGGTGAAATAATAGAAAAACCTTGTAAAGACAATAGAGGTCGCAGTTTTCATCCAATCTTCATGAAATTTGGTCAGAAAGTTTATCTCGATGAAATCTGGGTTGGGATTGTATTTGGGTCATCTTTGGTCAAAAACTAGGTCACTAGGTCAAATAATAGAAAAACCTTGTGTAGACAATAAAGGTCGCAGTTTTCATCCAATCTTTATGAAATTTGGTCAGAATGTTTGTCTTGATGAAATCTGGGTTGGGATTGTATTTGGGTCACCTGGGGTCAAAAACTAGGTCAATAAGTCAAATATTAGAAAAACCTTGTGTAGACAATTGAGGTCACAGTTTTCATCCAATCTTTATGAAATTTGGTCAGAATGTTTATCTTGATGAAAACTGGTTTGGGATTGTATTTGGTTAGTCAGGTGAGCGATTCAGGGCCATCATGGCCCTCTTGTTAGCTCATCTTTTTTTTGAAAAAAAATTATGAGCTATTGTCATCACCTTGGCGTCGGCGTCCGGTTAAGTTTTGCGTTTAGGTCCACTTTTCTCAGAAAGTATCAATGCTATTGCATTCAAACTTGGTACACTTACTAACTATCATGAGGGGACTGGGCAGGCAAAGTTAGATAACTCTGGCGTGCATTTTGACAGAATTATGTGCCCTTTTTAACCAGGTTTTCCGAAGGAAAAAACTGGTTATTAGATTGGCAAATGCGGGCGGGCTGGCTGGCTGGCTGGCGGGCTGGCTGGCTGGCGTGCGGGCGGAACAAGCTTGTCCGGGCCATAACTTTGTCGTTCATTGTGAGATTTTAAAATCATTTGGCACATTTGTTAACCATCATTAGACGGTGTGTCGCGTGAAAAAATTACGTCAATATCTCCAAGGTCAAGGTCACACTTTGAGTTCAAAGGTAAAAAATAGCCATAAATGAGCTTGTCTGGGCTATAACTATGTCATTCATAATGAGATTTTAAAATCATTTGGCACGTTTGTTCACCATCATGGGACGGTGTGTCGCACGAAAGAATCACGTCAATATCTCCAATGTCAAGGTCGCCACGACTAAAAATAGATTTATTTTAAAACAAACTTACAAAGGGGGTTAATTTTGTTTGTTCATTTCAAAAGTTCAGTTTGAGTTGTCTCCCTTTATCAGATTTTTTTTCACAATGAAAACCTGGTTTTGTGACAATTTTGTCCCTTGTTATACTTAGAAAATTGAAAATTTGGTTAAGTTTTGTGTTTAGGTCCACTTTATTCCTACAGTATCAAAGCTATTGCTTTCATACTTGCAACACTTATTAACTATCATAAGGGGACTGTGCAGGCAAAGTTATGTAACTCTGACTGGCATTTGGACGGAATTATGGGCCCTTTATACTTAGAAAATTGAAAAATTTGTTAAGTTTTGTGTTTTGGTCCACTTTACCCCTAAACTATCATAGATATTGCTTTCATACTAGGAACACTCGCAAACTATCATAAGGGTACAGCAAAAGGACATGTTGCATAACTCTGGTTGTCATTTTTATGGAATTATGGCCCTTTTTTGACTTAGTAACTTTGAATATATGGTTAAATTTTGTGTTTCGATCCACTTTACTTCTAAAGTATCAAGGCTATTGCTTTCAAACTTCAAATACTTTCATGCTATCATGAGGTTACTGTACCTGGCAAGTTGAATTTTACCTTGACCTCTGAATGACCTTGACTCTCACGGTCAAATTATTAAAGTTTGCTAAAAATGCCATAACTTCTTTATTTATGATTAGATTTGATTGATACTTTGACAAAACTACTCTTACCTGACATACCACAATAGACTGCACCCAAACCATCCCCCGTGCCCTCCCCCCCCCCCGAATCACACCCCCCCCCCCCCCTTATTTTTTTTTTTTTTTTTAAGATCATCTCACAAATGACCACCACACCCTCACACTATACTATACCCCCCCCCCCCCCCCGAATCCCCCCACCCCTAATTTTTTTATTTTTTTTTATTTTAAGATCATCTCACAGATGACCACCACACCCTCACACTATACTATACCCCCCCCCCCCGAATCCCCCCCCCCCCCCCCTAATTTTTTTTTTTTTAAAGATCATCTCACAAATGACCACCACTCCCTTACACTATACTATACCCCCCCCACCCCCCCCCCCCCACCCCCCAAATTATTTTTTTTTGAAACTGTTAAAAAACAAATATTTATTTTTATTATTTTATGTTTGAAATACCGTCCAACCATCGCACCCAAGAATCCCCCCCCCCCTCCCCCCGAATGTTTTTTTTTTTTTTTCGCATTTTTTTTTCGCATTATTGGAAGATAATGTAATAAATGTCCACGCACCTACACTATACACCCCTCTTCACTCCACCCTCCCTCCTTTGTGATTGAAAATGAGAGTCCCTTCACCTTTAAAAAGAAAAAAATGAGCGGTCTGCACCCGCAAGGCGGTGCTATTGTTTTCTTATGCAATACTTTGAAAGCTGGGCTCTTATTAACAGTGCTTATTACTGACCCTGTTTGATGTGAGAGTTGAGAGAGTAGCTTGAGTTGAATATAAATTGACTACCTGTATCACTCCTTACACAGTCAGTAAGAAGTCGTGAAATGAATTCATTTACCAAATACAATTCCTTCAACCAGCATTTACATAATTACACAACTAACTTAGCAATACTGTATAAAGTCATGATAATTATGTCATGTTTATTTGTGATATCATATGTCAACATGTTAATATGAAAGAATTTAATTATAATTTATTTGCTGGATATGTAACGCAAGCAACCTTATAGAAAAATACGTGGTAAGTACCTGACCTTGCTAATTCAATGAAAAACTGTATGAAGAAAGAAAGTATTAATTCTTTGTAAACCTTGACAACTTCACACTGTTACGCTCAATTGGTCATTGTCGGCTCAGGTTCTACTTACATGTACATCGGTACAGTAAATATACTTAAATACACCCAGTCAATATTAGACTGTACCCGAGTTGTATTCCCGCACAAAATCCGATGTAAAACGTGCTACCGTTTACCGTAAAACGATATTGTTTATCTTAAACAAACTTCTCTTTTAAAAAAACTGAATTAACATGCTTTTTTAGTACGAGTTTCGATAATTTAGAAGCCATTTAACAGAAAATTGACATAAATGTGAACATAATTAAAAAAAATTAAATTGCTGACAACGACCGATTTAGCGTTAAAATTCCCACGTACGTTTTAGTTTATTTACCGTACCCTGGGTACATGTAAGTATACTTAAGAGTACCCAGGGTACATGTAGGTAATACCCACGCTGACCAATGACCAGTCGAGCGTTACGTATATTTCAGATTCTCATCAGCATAGAGTTCTCTCAGCCTGTGAAGCTGCATTCTTTGAAGTTGTACGGACCAGCAGGTCAGTGTTCGAAATGCCCATAATATGTTAAAATGTCATTGAGCACATTATGTAACTTCACCTTGCAGATACTTTATATAGATTTTGTCTGTATGTTTTTTTGTTTTCAAAAAATCATTATGCACTTAATGCTTATTTTCACAAATTCAAAGGGTATCAACTAAATTCATCAATTACTGAGAACAAAATGCATAGCTCCTTTTTGAATTGCAGATAAAGGTCCAAAGACAGTAAAGATTTTCCAGAACCAACCGCGATCTCTTGACTTTGATTCTGCTGACAGCATGGAGCCAGTGCAAACATTAGAGTAAGAAAAATAGTGTTTTTGTCAAGGAAAGTTTTGTTAAATCCTGTATCAACAATAATGTTCTTGTTTGCAATTTTGCAAATATACGCAGGACTTTTCAAACAAAAGACAAACTGTTCTGCTCACTGCAACATCTGGTCTTAGTTTAAGATTTGAGCTAGACTACTCATCAAATAGTCAGAGCTATTCTACCGGTACTTGACAGACAAATGTGCATAATAATTTGGTTAGAGTAAACATCACATCACTGTTTCAACAACAGGTATTCAAATAAAACTTCATGTGGTGAAACTTTAAATGGTCGCTGAGTGACGCTGACCAAGTTCCATAATTTTGACCTGCAATTTAGCTGAATTATGCCCCTTTTTGTTCTAAGAAATGTTTTAAAGATGAACATGTAACATCTCCGTATCAGTTTTTCTACCACAGTAATTCAATTGAAACTTAAACCCTGTGTTTGGTCCATTTTTGAGGTCACTGACCAAGAGCTGTAAATCTTACCTGCAATTGAGCAGAATTTTGCACCTTTGTAGTTAACAAATGGTTAAGATAAATGTGCATTATCCCCTTACCACTTTTGTAGCTTAAATGCAGGTGTTGCTTGCAATATTAATAAAAATCACCTAAATTAATTTGTAGACATTTGTAAATCTTATTACTTGGCATGGTCACATGTCTTGTTTTAATTTATTAATTTTTGCTCCTTCGGTTTACATTAACTATACAATTATAGGATATCATGTGGGGTTGGTATATCAAAAGAATCATTAGTAAAAGAAAAAAAAGGTTTCTTTACAATAACTCGAGATAATGGAAGTATTGTATTGATACTTAATGCATAAAAACCTTATATCCTAACGTTAGTTAATTGAGGTATATGAATCAAACTTGCCCATGGGAATGGTGAGGTCAAGGTCACTATTACTTTATTTGGAAAAATGCTTTCTGCTCAGTAACTTGACTAATTAATAATAGTGTAAACACCTTATCTGGATTATTCACATATCAAACTGTTCTGTTGTTTCAGACTGACTCAAGATGACATCAAAGAAGGAAGTTTGATTCCATTGAAATTTGTGAAATACCAGAATGTATCCAGTGTAACAGTGAGTAGTAGTTTAAGTAAAACTTATAATTATTAATTAAAAAAATTTGTTTGAGAAAAATAAAATATGCATGTCTCTCTTGCATATTGAAGGTATAACCTGGGGAATAAACTCTAAATCATTTCTGTTTATTCACATAGACATCAATGCATGCTTATGGCAAAATACTATCGTGTTATTCATACATATAATCAGTAAGATAAAGATGGCTTCTTTTTACTCACCAACAGTTGTTTTGGTTAGTATGAACACATCAGCAGTTGCTATGGCTACTGTTAACTTTCCAAACGTTCTTATTTTTACTTCCAACTTACATATGTTAGTGCTCGTTACTCTTAACTCACAACAAGGTGCTATGGTTACTATTAACTTACAAACAGTATCTATATGGTTACTATTAACTCACCAACAGTTGCCATAGCTACTAAACTTACATAAAGTTATTATTGAACAGTTGTGATGGTTACACTTAACTCGCCTTCAGATTCTATGGTTACAATTAAATCACCAACAGTTGCTATTGTTACTTTAAAATGACCTTACATTACTACTTACTCACCAACAGTTGCAATGGTTACTATTTCAGCTGTTTATCAAGGACAATCAGGAAGAGGGAGAGGTAACACACTTGGATTACCTCGGATTTATTGGTTCTCCAGTCAATGCCACCAACATGAGTGACTTTAAACGGGTAAGATTTATCATTTACCGTAAAAATGCAGTCATAAGTCGAGATTTTTTTCCTCAAAAATTTGATTAAATTTACAGTCTCGACTTATGAGGTTGTCCATGAAAAATACTGATGACATTCTACTTAGATCGATCCCCGCGGAAATGGTTAAAGTTGTTGTTGTTGTTGTTGTTGTATAGAAAACTTGTTGAAATACGACACACAAAATTTCCTCTTTTAACTGATACTTACCAATTAATATAACCACAGTTTGCCGCAACATTTCCCTTGTTTTTATTTTCATAATTTAATCCAAAGTTTTCATGTAAGCAGGTGTTTTTTTTACAACTGAACGTGTAATCAAAAGATCGAGTCATTTTTAAAGTAGAGCGAGAATTGGCAACCTGTGTGAATTGACAGTTTGACGTCATCAAAGAAAAGCCGCTTCCTGTCAAGAAGCCATAAAGCATCACCCTTCTCGCCGATAAAATAAAATTTCTTTAATATGTGAAGCGACATGTTAAACCAATCGCGAGTTTGTTATTCACTGGTAATCGTCCAATTATGTTTGAGCACGTGCATAGCTCCGCCTTTGAAACTGTTATGTAGAACAAAGGTGGAGTAAGCGGTCTATTGGTTATGTCAATCATTGTCATAAAAACGTGTTTACCGAGGAACTAATCAATTCATCCCCGTGTCTCGGCAGCCATTTTGAACAGAGATCAATTTTTGTAAATAAAGATTAACCGCCACCTCATAGAAAAACAAAGAGAAACAGACGAACCAGAGAGCCACAACAATACCAGAACATCTATCCACTACGCCGCACTGTTCCTTACCCATCCATTGATTCTTTTTTTTGTTTTTTCGTAAATCTCTAAAACTTGCAGCATTTCGGACGTCATTTGGTATTCGGAATTATTTTTGGCTTCTTCATCGTATAAATTAAACATTACCAAATGACAAATTAACTACCTTATTTACTTATATAAACTATATTGGGTTGTTTACCGGTGCGGTGCCTGCATTTAGTGCTTTACACGTATTAAGAGCTGTGTCAAATAAAAACCATTATTATATCACACACATAACATCTAAGATTCCCACAAAACTAGCCTCGTTCCTTCTTTATTTCTTTTTCATTTCTACAATATGTCGTCATACAAAAGAGCATCCATCCACCCATCTAAGGGGCAGTGTCAAAACCTGACCCCTTTACTAGGGGAGGCACGTTCAGGGTCGGATAGGCATCACCTATCTCATAACACCATGCCCTTTAAGTGCCTCCTCCAGTCAGCTGGAAGTGTAGCCCCCATCATGTCTCTTCTTACCATTTTTCAATTGGCCTCAGGTTTGGCGGGGGTACTCCCCGGACTAGTTGAGCGGGCGGTGCCCCTGGCGTCTGGCTGCGTGCTTTTGCAGCTCAAGTCCGCTCAAGCGCTTGCCACCCTCCTTTCTAGGGGTACTTTCTATCTTGGCAAAGTCGCGGTCCGGGCCTTATCCCCGTCGAACATGAGGACGATTCATGGTTATATAGCAGGGATCCCGGAAAGCCAGGATTTGATGGAACTTCAGACATCTCTTTCTTTTAAACCTGCAATCTCTATCTCTGATATCCTCATCACTAATTTGGAAAGGGTTGAGCCTTATCGCCCTGCCCCACCTGGCTTTCCGAGACTGGTCAAAATCTCTTTTTTAGCGTCCGTACCAGTCCCAAATAAAATCTTAGTCAAGGACACCAGTATCACCCTTGACATTCGTCCCTGCCCCGTCACACCTGCCCGTTGCTTCAATTGCCAGGGCTTTGGTCATATAGCCAGCAGGGGTAAATGCTCTAATACCACCTCTTGCTGCCGCTGCGCCGGCGCTACTTGCCAAAGAAGGTGCACAAACAAATTTCGTTTGTGCGCCAACTGTGGCGGCCAGCACTCCGCATCCTACCAGGGGTGCCCCTCCTATAAGAAGGCTATCCATATAGCCACCTATGCCAATTTTTATGGGGTCACCTGGTCCGAGGCGGAGAGCAGGCTACTTGCACCTGACACTGTGAGCCACAGCGTGGGCGCCCTAAACACCATCATCACAACCGGTTCCGCTTCCTTACCTAAACATGCCTCTCCCGGTTCTATCTCTCCCCAAGCCGGGAGGACATGCACCATAGTTGAGGGGCTAGTGGGTAAGAGTACCCCCCCTCAACCTATAAATAGGGAATCCCCCCCCAAGGTTACCTTTGCGGAACCTGTAACCAAACACACATCCGATTTATGCACCACCCCCCCTGTATCACCTATCCAGGGGGATCCACCCACTCAGAGACGCCCTCCTGTGGCTACCAGGGGGTCCTCCCCGTCCACCACGTTGACCGACGGTGCTAGCGACACCACTTGTAGTGGTCCTACACTGTCGGACAACTCTATGTTTGATATCACGGGGAGAGACTCTCTGGTGTCAGTGCACTCCAGTATATTGGAGAACCTTTCTATCTCTGGTATCTGTGAAATAGAGGAGGAACCCCGAGTTAGTGTCCCCCCTAACCGTCCCAGAATGGTCGACTCCCAGACATCCCCAATGAGCTCCCCTACCGACAACACCAGCAGACGTAACTCGTTTGCTGGGGACTCATTTATTAAAATCAAGGATCCGCCAGCAACAGGTCCCACATACAGGAAAATATATCTCAGCGAGCTGGCGGATCTGGTTGCTGAGATAATAAAGGACCAGAAAAGGCCCACTGGGAGTCGAGTTATATCTTACATTTATAACAAAGTTGATTCTCGATTCAAAAATTGCAGAGAATCAATAACAAAGGTCATCCCCCCTGATAAAATTTTAACTAATAAAATCCATTCTGGAACTGGGGATCCTCCAATAGTAGTAGCAGATCCAGGATGCCCCCCCCCCCCCCCCCCCCCCCCCCCCCCCCCCCCCCCCCCCCGTTAGGCTTGCCAGGACCCCCGCGAAACTCAAAGGGGCCTGTGCAGGCCACAAACTAGGAGTTAAATCTCCTCACCACTCAATAAATCAGATTAAACGCAAGTTAATTTCGTACCACTATGGACAGTAACCTGCAAATAATTTCATTCAATGTTGGTGGTCTTTCCGCCAACAAATTTACAGAATTAAAATATTTTATTGACTGCAACCCTAATACCCATATCATATGTTTACAGGAAACTAAATTTTCAAATATTTCTGTAAAACAAATACCAGGGTATAACTGCGAATTTAAGAATTATGTTACTTCAAACCAAAATATTGCTGGTGGTCTTGCCATTTATATTAAAAATACAATTAATTATGAACACCTGGGAGTGAACAACCAATTTAAATCTGATGGTAGCACTGCTATTGAGGCATTAGCAATTAAAAATTGTTATTGACAAGAACCGGCCTCTTATCCTGGTCAATTTATATTCAAGAGGATGTGATCTTGAAACCCTGAACGGCCTCTTTAAGGAATTAAGGACCATTAAAGGACCCTTTGATATAATATTCACAGGCGACTTTAATGCACATCACCCTGCTTGGGGTTCCATAAATTCAGATGCAGAAGGTCGGGCGGTAATAGAATGGTTGGACAAGCAAGATCTTATACTGCTCAATGACGGGTCTCCAACCAGGCTTAACCCCACTGGTTTAAACTCCCACATTGACCTTACTGCAGTTAATGCCAGGATAGCAAGTGCGTCTGCATGGGCAACTGTTAAAGATACCATGGGATCTGATCACCTCCCACAACAGGTTACCCTGCTCAACTATATTGCACAGGGAACTGAGGCCCAATGCTCAGGAGAGCAAAAGTTTTTATTGGAAAAAGCTAATTGGGCTCAGTTTAGGGACCTCTGCTCAGATCTCTCCCTTGCAGATGTCCACTCCCAGGATCCAAATCTGTTTTGTATTAACTTAACCAGCAGGATACTGTCCATGGCGGAATGTAGCATACTGGTCTCCTCCGGCAAGGTCAAAGCCAGAAATAGGGTCCCGTGGTGGAATGAGGCGTGCTCCAATGCGGTACAGGATCGTAAAAATGCTTTAAAAATTCTTAAAAAGAACCCCGCTGAGCATAATCTTCTTAATTATAGGTCCCTCGAAAATCAGGCAAAGCGGGTTATTTTGGACGCAAAAAACTCAAAATTGGAAAGAATTCTGTGATTCAGCTATCATTAATAAGAAAAATACTAGGGATTTTTGGCAAAAAATTCACAGAATCAAAGGAAATTCATTCACCCCTGTACCGCTACTTAAATACAAAGGCGAAATTGCCACTACCCCAAGGGACAAGGCTCAATTTTTGGTACGACATTTCCAATCTGTCTCCAGTGACTCAAACCTTCCCGTTGAAACTTTGAATTATCAAAAGCGGTTTGAGACTGAGCACCGAAATATTTTAAATGAGCCTGGGGATAACAGCACGCCTCTCAATTTACCATTCACTATTACAGAATTATTAAGTGCCATTAACAGCAGGAGCAACACCGCCACGGGGCCTGACAAGATAGCATATTTAATGTTTAAAAATATGCCAGCCGTAACTCTAAAAATCTGGCTTAACCTATTCAATCAGGTGTATAGGACAGGCAGGATACCACCCGAGTGGAAGCAGGCCACAGTGATTCCAATTCCTAAACCCGGTAAAGACAAAAATGATCCAAACTCATATCGTCCAATAAGTCTAACATCACATGCAGGTAAATTACTAGAAATAATGGTCAAAAATAGATTAGAACACTTATTGGAATCAAATAATATACTAAACCCCTTCCAGTCTGGCTTTAGGAAGGGGCGATCTACTCTTGATCAGCTAGCTAGATTACAACATGATATTCTTTCTGCAAAAAATCAAGGGCAATCAGTATTAGCAATTTTTTTGGACCTTCAGGCCGCCTTTGATTTAACATGGACCTTCGGCATACTAAAAAAGCTAGCTGACTATGGAATCACTGGATACTGTTTCCACTACCTCAGAGCATTCCTAGAGGGCCGTAAAATCCAGGTCAGGGTCGATGGGGAGTTATCAGAGGTAGCCATAACTGACCGCGGAACCCCTCAGGGGTCCGTAATATCCCCAACTCTGTTCTCCCTCATCGTAAACGGTCTACCTGATGCCGTAAAAGACTCAGGAATGGTTATCTCCCAGTTTGCCGATGACTCAGGCACTTGGTTAAAGGGGTCTAACATGTTACGCCTGCAAAAGAGGGCTCAAGCAGGCTTAGACTCCATATGGAAATGGGCAATTGAATGGGGATTCAAAATTTCTCCAACCAAAACAGTAGGAGTACTATTTGGCGAACAATTTCAGCACTCTTTGGACTTAAATTTAGGCGGGCACCAAAATTATCTTTGAAAAAGTGGTGAAATTTCTAGGTATGTACCTAGATAAACAGTTAACTTTTACTCACCACTTCAAATATTTGGCAGAAAGGTGCGAAAGGGACCTAAATTTAATGAGAATGTTAAGAGGCACAGGTTTCAGATCAGATAAAAATAGCCTCTTAACACTCTACAAGTCCCTTATACGTCCAAAGCTAGATTATGGAGCCCAAATCTATGCATGTGCTAAGCCAAACGCCCTAAAAATGGTTGATGCCATTCAACACAAGGCCCTAAGGATAGCTCTGAGAGCCCTAAACTGTACACCGGGTGCACTGCTAGAGGAGGAGGCCGGTGTGTTACCTCTTGACTTGCGTAGAAAACAACAGTCCCTCAATTTCTGGGCCAGGGTTAAGTCTCGGCATGGTTCAAACCCCGTTAACAAACTTGTCGGGACTGGCACCTTCGTCAAGGGGAAAATACTTAAGCGTAAGCATGTCGCCCTACCTTTTGGTGCAAGTATTAGGACCCTGGTTGAGGATGCCGGTCTCGACAAGGTACATGTAGCAGACCTGAGGCCCTCCAAGGCCCCCCCCTGGACGCTTGGACCCATTGATGTTGACCTATCACTCTCTAATAAAATAACGAAAACTGACTTGCCACAACTCATCAAGTCAGAAGCTCTCTCTCTTATAGATAATATGTATGCTGAGCATCTAAAAATCTACACTGACGGCTCCAAATGCCCTAACTCTGGTTTGGTAGCCAACTCTTTTGTAATCCCTTCAAAAAACATTAGTAAAACGCACAGGCTCAGCAACAATCTCTCTATTTTTACAGCAGAACTTTTGGCAATTAAATTCTCTCTGTGCTGGATATTGGTCAATAAACCTACTAAAACTGCTATTTATCAGACTAAATGTCATCTCTTGAGTCCATAAAAAACAGAAATAGCAGATCTAGGCCTGATATTTTAGCTAGCATTTTGCAACTTCATCAACAGTGCCTAGATAAATCTTTAAAGGTCACATTAGTATGGTGTCCAGCACATGTCAACATCAGTGGGAATGAACAGGCCGACAGGGGGGCCAAAGAGGGCCTCTTGAGGGGGGCCGTAGATGTTGGGGAACCCCTGGCACCTTCTGAGATCTACTCCCTGACAAAGAAATTCGTTTTGGGCGAGTGGAGTCTCCGGACCGACAATTTGTCTTCCCGTCGACATACTTTTACTAGACCTGCGAAAACCCTCAGGCCGCCTGACAGATACTCAGCAAGCATTGTGCTTGACAGAGCCATCACGCGCCTGAGGATGGGAACCACCCTATTACCCGGTGGCGCAGGAAAGTATGTCCTCGGTATAGACCCTGCATGTCCTAGGTGCCAGGAACCTCTCACTGCGCCCCACATGCTGCTACACTGTCCTAACCATAAGGCGCAGAGGGACCACCTCGAAGCTGCATTGCACTTCCATGGACTAGTTTTTAACCTTACCAACGTGCTAGACCCCAAGGGAGCAGCTAGGGGCCCGGTCTTCTCTGCCCTCGCCAAATACTTACTAGCTTACTAGATTGTCAAATAACTGACAAAGTCTAGGTCATTGGGGGAGGGAGAGCAGCCAACACCCACCTAATTATACAGTCTTGTGACTGTTTTCTTTTAAAAATGTGTAATCTTTGCACAAACCTGATGTAATCAAATAATTGTGTTGGATTTGTGTCGCTTTTACACAACCTTTATTTTAGTTTTTAATGGGTTTATTGTTCTACCCCGCCCTTTCTAAATCAGACCAATGGCATTGACCTGGTCTTCTTTATTTTAATACATTTTTTATGAGAGTATGACGTTAGTCCACCATTTACATTTTTCAGTTTTTTTAATATAATCATATTTTATGGCATTTCTTACTACAAGAAAGGACGAGGCTGTCCAGTAACCTGGGATTGTTGGCTGCATTGCACCCCCTCCCTTCCTCTTTGACACCCCACCCTTTCCCCTTCAAACTCGAAGAACCATGTCGGACTGGAGTGCACGGTGCAGGGCCTTATACCATTATAAACACCTATTTAGCCCTATCTAGGACAAAGTATTGTCGACCTTGTTGAAAGTACTAATTTTGTACCTTGGAGTACATTAAGGATTATTATAACTGCTATCTTGTGTAGCAATTTCCTTATTTTTGTGAAAACTGCTATTTTATATAGCAAATTGCCTTAATTTTATTATTATTGCATTAACTCATGTTAAAATTGCTACTTTTATAGCAAATATCCTAATTTTTATATATAATTGCTATTTTATATAGCAAATTGCCTCGGTTTTTACTGTCTAATTGTCATTTTGGATACCATATAAGGTACTTTAGTATTATTTCCTCCAATGTTATCATCAGTATACTAATAATATTGGATAGATTAGAGCTTTTTGGGTTTATCTTAACGTATCTAGGTAATATTTGGTCTTTTTACCATTTTACATCTTACCATTATCAATTTTCCTTCAATAGTATACAAACTATTTTTCATTTACCGTGCACTCCCTCTGGTCCAGGGGAAACAACCATTGTAGACTCCATCATCACAATTACCTCCCTTAGTACAACTGAGTGACACCACCTCTGCTGGCTCTTCTTTTCCCTCACCCACATCGGCCTACACTTCCATAAAATCTCTCCTTCTTTCAACCCTCCAGGGTGGCAACATGTATTTTAAATATATAAATGCATATAGTCCTGTACATATTGTAAATAATGTACATCTTGTACAAATTTAGCTGTCTTTGTCTCATTTTTAACTGTAAAGTACATTGTCTTACCCTTAATTTTTATGTGGCCCTATGAAGGTGACCGTTTGGAGACACGTAAGTTATTGCCCTTAACATATAAGGGTTTATTACTAAACCCACTTTTAAATATTGTTTTAATGCCACTCTGGGGGGATCTCTCTTTTCCATAGCCCAATCCTCCTTAAGTTCCATACAGACAGGGTCTTATGTTGGAGCATTACGGCTATATTCCCTGTCTGCAAGTGTTCAACATTGAGCCACATACATAAACTTGTACTCATTATTTTTTTAACAACTCAATACTAAATTGCAATATTAATATATAATTGAGAGTTACACACTCTATGTGATATCATATATTGTTGTGTTTTTTTCCTTTCCTTCTCATATAATTGCATTTACACATGCAACTTCACTCTACATTTGAGAGCTGTTAAATCAGGCTCTGGCATCCCTATTAATAAATGTTCTTAGATATAAACATATCTCTCTTATGATTAGATCTTGTTGTTTGGCGTTTAGTTTAAACTTTAAACATACACATAAAAATGGTACTTAACTATGCATGTAAACATATTGTGGCAATGTTCAACCACTTTGTGATCTGGAAAACCCTCAAATATTATTATTTTGTTACACAAACATATTACACATCTGTGTATTCCTTTTTCTATAATTATTATATTAAAATAGTCCTATTTGGATTCAAACATTTAAAACACAGATCACAAAGTCTAAAGACTCCAACAAACCCATTGCAGTATATACTGAACAGTGGGTCTGGTAATGATGCTGCCACATACAACAGTATGTGTGTTTTCACCATCTTTACTTATAAAAATTGGGCTATTCTTTCTCTCTCTCCTCCTTAAAAAACAATACAAACAATAACATACAATAACAACATCATATGAATGATAATAATTAATAATAAGTACAGTAACATAACAAAAACATAGTAATCTAATACTATAAAACAACTCCAAGTTCTTTTGGATTAACTCATTCTTTTTCTTTCATTTATATTTTTGCATATAAACCATTATTGTTTACTTTTTCTTAAAGTACAAAGTCAGCCGTGGGAAAATCTATTTTAAAACGGATTGACCTACTGGCAATCCATAATAAGAAATTTCGGCCAATCAGCGCCATCGTTATATAAGCGCATCAACCAATTAAAACGCCGCTTTTTAACCGCGTTAGGCCTATCCACTGTAAAGCACTGCGTCTTTTTAACGCTTCATATAAAGGTTATATATTTTTAAACCAATAGATTTTTATTAAGGCACCGCACCAACACTGACAAGTTTTATATTTATACCAATGGTACAGCCCAGTAAAATCGGGCTGTCCATTTTATGGCCATTTTCGGCTTTTTATGCAGAGTTCTATGTTAAGCAGTGTGCTCGGGCAATGGTTTTTAACCGAAGTCCCGAGGGTAAATAATCCCATTAGAACTAATCAATTGTTTTGATAGTCAAATTAAAGTACGAAGATTTGATTACAGCGATCACAGTGTTTCATCAGATTATAAGTTTGTGGATTATTACTAGCGTGGACAATTTAGTGCAAACTTTTTAATAATAATTTATTAATTTGACTAACACATTTGATTTGTCAAAATGCCTCGAAAACGCCAACGCCATGCGTATGACAATACGTTTAAAATACCCGTGATAGAATTTGCAGAGCAATCAATTAATAATAGTGCTGCTGAACGCGAGTTTGGTGTTTCGTATATCGTTGATGTGTAAATTACGATGTACATGTATATAAGTTCTGGTTTCCTATGTTGTATTTGTTTATGTGGTTCATTATGATTTGCTAATCTATATTTTCATATATTATTTTCGATTTCCTAAATATATATCGTATTGATTATATTTAACAAAGTACATAATACACGTGTCCGCTATGTCTACGTCGCACAGTGCTATATTGACGTCATGGTCTATGTTTAGAATAAAAACTTCCCGTACATTTAAAATTGCGTCTGTTTATGAAATTCTTGCACGGACAATTTCTGACTCGACTTATGACTTGGACATATTCAAATTCTCCGATTTTCGTATAATTTTTTACCCCCCGACTGATGAGCGGGTAGACTTATGACTGCATTTTTACGGTAATTGTTTTTGAGTCCAAGACAACACATATAATCAAGTTTGGGTTATTCTGCAACAAATTGGAGGTAGATCTTAATATTCTTAATAGCAGTTCTGAGTAAATGCTTAGAAATTGTCAAGTAAAATCCAAATTCTTTAAAAAAAATATATGTTTAACACTTTAAAAAATGAAATATGTAGTCAATAAAACCACATTAGTGCAACAAAGTTTCTCGGCCTAGTTTAGTTAACAACAAATTGTGTTGCTTTTACAAAAACTCAATTGTGAAAGTATTTCATGGAGAAAAGGCATATTATAGAGTAAAGAGGTTTTCATTCGCTACATAAAAAGCACTGTCAAATAATACGGGAGTTTGTGTAAGAATTGAAATAATTGGGGTAAGTTGTAAAAAAAATGGTATAAAAGGTAAGAAGACAGTCTGTAGTGCATTTTTTTGCCCCTGGTATGGTGGCATTTAGCAGTTGAACTGTCCGTCCATCCATCCGTCCGAAAGCTTTAACATTGCC
This sequence comes from Dreissena polymorpha, assembly GCF_020536995.1. NCBI lineage: Eukaryota > Metazoa > Mollusca > Bivalvia > Myida > Dreissenidae > Dreissena > Dreissena polymorpha. Next base: position 128,166,167 of record NC_068356.1, on the reverse strand, counting down.
CATAACTTTTGCAATATTGATGATAGCACTTGATATTTGGCATGCATGTGTATCTCATGCAGCTGCACATTTTGAGTGGTGAAAGGTCATCCTTCAAGGTCAGAGGTCAAATATATGGCTTCAAAGCGGCGCAGTAGGGAGCATTGTGTTTCTGACAAACACATCTCTTGTTGTTTGTATTATGCATCTGCTAAAAAGACAAGGGGATAACAGGAAAATAATTTAATAGGAGCCGCCAAAGAGCAATTTCCCCTTAAATTTGTAATGTGTGAACACTTGGATTTTTTTCAGAAAATTCTTATATTATTGTTAAAGTAGGATTTAAAAAACAAATGTAGCAGAATTTGAACTGTTGTCAAAATGTATGTTTATAACTCTGGGAAACATACCAAGATTTTGCGGCGAAAGTGCGATGAAGGAAGGAATACATTTAGAGAAAACATAGTCACTCTCTCATGATAACAGATTGATATCGGGTGAGACTGATATTGGCAGGGAATCCAATGTATGTAGGAGCTTTCCTGCCGATATTCATCATGTGAAAGTTTGCTCTTCCAAAATGTACACCAAGTGCAAGGCTTAGAGCTGTGATTTTATTACATAATATGTTAATGACTCAAACAACAGCTATAGTTGTACATGTTTTTGACGTGCTGTTTAAACTTCAAAATGCAGCAAAACTTCTCAAATCAGATGACAGGAAGTTAAAACTTCTAATTTTTTAAAGTTATTGAAATCCCTTCTGTAGATGATTTGGAATGGGCTGACATTGGCTTTACACTCAAGAAATGTCCTAGTTAATGGAATTGAGGTAGGCTGCTCTTTCATTGTGAAGAATTGTCATATTTATAGATATAAGTCTTTCTTTGTTAAACATATATATAATATTATGTTTTTTTCAGGTGGCTGGAAAGAAAGGTGAAAGCCATTGAAGAGACGATTAAATGTGATGACACTTGTTTGCATTCTAAAAAAGTTCTTTTAAAAATAAGAAAACAGGGTTAATTTTCTGGGCCCATGTTCACAAAGCTTCTTATAGAAAATTAAGGACACATCTACAAATATCGGTAATAATTTCTTTAAGTCTATGATTATTTTTTGTATATGCATTATACATAATTTTATGCACTCAACTTGTCAAAAGAGGAATACATATTTCCCCTTGTTGCGTTTAACATGTTTAAAACGAGTAAATATTTACAAGATAATTATTGATTTCGCCGAAGTCTCAGCATTCCCCATAGCAAAACGGATCTTATTGTTACCATCTTAAGTGTTCACTTATGTACAACTTAAGTTAAGATCTTCAGGAGGAGCTTAGTGATTACAGGCCCAGAGTCAGTACTAATTATTTCTTTTAAATTAATTTATTGGTTTTAGTTACAATATAAAGCTAAAAATATTTAAGTATCATTAACTGTTGAATCAGACCTATTGTTAACTATCTGTGTTTGAAGTTGAAGAACGATGTAAAAAATGTATATGTAGGCTGAATGCAACAGCCTGATATTGCAAAGGTTGTATACGTTGTGTTTAAATATAATTATTTATGCTATAAAATGGGATACTTTAATTGAATAGCCCCAGAAAGTTGACAGAATAATTTTCCTTAAGAAAGACAAACAAAATTATGTTATGATTTTCATATTGGTTAAGGAAAATGTTTGTTTTATTTATATGGCAATATGGGTTAGTCGGTCAGATGGTCAGTCTACTTAGTATATACCATTTTGTTTATGTACTCTATCTGGAGACTGATTTGACCTACTTTCTCCAAATTATGAAGCCAGTTTGCATAAGGAAACAAAGACACCTATCAAGTCCAGGTTAAAGGAGAAGATCACAGTGTCTTGCAACCCACAGTTGTAGTTACAGTATATAATAGTCATTGTGGGTACCATTAATTCCCATATTACCAGTCCCATAAGTGGACTTTCTATTATTATGAAAAAGCATTTAAAATTGGACGCTTTGTTCCCTAGTAATAGGATTAATTATTGTACTTCCTCCAGTAAATGCACTCAGTTTAATTACACATAAATTGATATTTATTTTTGGCTTATGTATCACTGGGGGTTAGAAATCATTAAAAACTTAAGTCTTGGGATGGGTTGGGGGATTATGCATGTCTTACAAACATGTCTTGATAAGATGATTGGAAAATGCTGACCATAATTTTATGTTATTTGTATTTTTATGTCAAATGTTAGGATTAAATACAGGCTAACATTGAAAACTTTAGCATTATATTGATGTATTGGTTTGGTTCACTTTCTCATTTTTAATTGCCTACATGTATATGTTTGTATTGCACATAATTTTGTTTGGATATGAAGAATTTGAAAAATGAACACAGGGCATTCTATTGTCAGTTTTGTTTTGTTCTTTTAAACTTCAAGAGGTCTTTTTGTGACAGCCATTTGTCCACTGTGCATCATTTGTCATTAATATTTTCATTTTTAACATGCTGGAGGAATATTTAATTTAATTTTTGAATACGCAAGAGAAATATTGACTATTTGAAAGCAATAAAGGAAAATTGTCCTTTGAACTAATGTAATATTTTATACAAGGAGCTTTTGCCTTAACAGACTATAGGACATTTTGCGCCATAGAACCACAGAGCACACACAAACATTGTAAATAAATGTTGGTCAAGTACTCTATTTTCGAAGTGTAAATGATGCATCAGTAAGGTTAAAGCGAGATTTTGACGTCTGCGTGGCAAAGAAAGCGTTTTTTGTTTTTTGGACATTTTTTTTGAACAAGTGATACTTATTTATTCAGGTTAATGTTTCAATGTTTAACATATGAAATTTTGAAAATAAATATAACCACATTTTTAGCTCATCTATTTTTTGGAAAAAAAAATATGAGCTATTGTCATCACCTTGGGGTCTGCGTTGGCGTCCGGTTAAGTTTTGTGTTTAGGTCCACTTTTTATGCTCCCCCAAAATTTATTTTCGGGGGAGCATATAGTCCCCGCTTCGTCTGTCCGTTGATGTGTCCGTCCGTGCACATTTTTTGTCCGGGTTTTTTCTCAGCAACTAATGACCAGAATTCAATGAAACTTTATGGGAAGCTTCACTACCAAGAGGAGATGTGCATATTATCAGTGGGTTCTGGTCAGATGATTTTTCACAGAGTAATGGCCCTTTGAAATTTTCCATTAACTGTACATATAGTGCAATTCTTGTCCGGGCTATTTCTCAGCAACTAATGACCGGTATTCAATGAAACTTTACGGGAAGCTTCATTACCAAGAGGAGATGTGCATATTATCAATGGGTTCTGGTCGGATGCTTTTTCACAGTGTTATGGCCCTTTGAAATTTTCCATTAACTGTTCATATAGTGCAATTCTTGTCCGTGCTATTTCTCAGCAACTAATGACCAGAATTCAAAGAAACTTTATGGGAAGCTTCACTACCAAGAGGAGATGTGCATATTATCAGCGGGTTCTGGTCGGATGATTTTTTACAGATTTATGGCCTTTTGAAATTTTCTATAAAAAATTATTGTCACCCCAACTACTGTGCCCTCAAGATGTTACCTTTTATCTGAATATAAAGTGCGTGCAATATTGTGACAAAAAAAACTTTGGGAGAGCATCACCCGTCTCCGACGGTTTCTTGTCTCAGAAAGTATCAACGCTATTGCATTCAAACTTGTTACACTTACTTACTACCATGAGGGGACTGGGCAGGCAAATTTAAATAACTCTGGCGTGCATTTTGACAGAATTATGTGCCCTTTTTATACTTTGAAAATTTGGTAAAGTTTTGTGTTTAGGTCTATTTTATTCCTTAAGTATCAAAGCTATTACTTTCATACTTGCAACACTTACTTACTATCATAAGGGAACTGTGCAGGCAAAGTTATGTAACTCTGACTGGCATTTTGACAGAATTATGTGCCCTTTTTATACTTAGAAAATTGAAAATTTGGTTAAATTTTGTGGTTAGGTCCACTTTATTTCTCAAGTATCATAGATATTGTTTTCATACTTGGAACATTCGCAAATTATCATAAGGGGACAGTACAGGACAATTTGCATAACTCTGGTTGTCATTTTGATGGAATTATGGCCCTTTTTTGACTTAGTAACTTTGAATATATGGTTAAATTTTGTGTTTAGATCCACTTTACTTCTAAAGTATCAAGGCTATTGCTTTCAAACTTAAAATACTTTAATGCTATCATGAGGTTACTGTACCTGGCAAGTTGAATTTTACATTGACCTTTGAATGACCTTGACTATCAAGGTCAAATTATTCAATTTTACTAAAACTTCTTTATTTATGATTAGATTTGATTGATACTTTGACATAACAACTCTTACCTGACATACCACAATAGACTCCACCCAAACCATTTTTTTTAAAGATCATCTAAAAAATGACTACACCCTCACACTATACCCCCCCCCCCCCCTACCGTCCCCCCCCCCCCTTTGTTTTTTGAAACATGGTTAAAAAACAATTTTTTTTATGAAATACCGTCCGACCATCCACCCAACAATACCCCCCCCCCCCCCCCCCCCAAAAAAGAAAAATAATTTATTTTTTGCATTTTTGGAAGATAATGTAATAAATGACCACACACCCACACTCAACACCCCTCTCCACCCCACCCCTCCCTCCTTTGTGATTGAAGTATTGAGATAGGTCCCTTCACCTATAAAAGAAAAATAGATGAGCGGTCTGCACCCGCAAGGCGGTGCTGTTGTTATTTTCGGCGTGGGCTCTGTTTGACAGAGAGATACTAATAAAAACGTTATTTAATTGAATGTTTGTCGCCCTGACGTTGATATTTACTGATACACAAAGAAAAATGCTAACGGGGTGTGTTCTGTGTATATAATACATAATATCACGAACAGGACCAGACTTTTGTGCATATTTATGTGTTTTATACGTTGTGAACACAACACTTTCTCTTCCATCATAGTAAAAAAAATCACAAAAACAAAGTAATTTCATTAGTGGATATAATTAAGATCTTACTCTACAAGTTGAATGTACGATTTGTAATACTGGTTTCACACGTGCGCGCGCACTAGCACACACTCGTTTCTTCAATGTAAATTTGTACTTCAACGGAACTTTATCTCATGTAGATGTCAAAGTTAAATAAATTTGGAAACTAATGCTACGAGATAATTATTATAATATATGATGATTGTTTTCTGCGATTTCTAATATTGGTTTCGAAAATTATTCAGGCCTCTTATTTGCTGATGAATGAAAATGGTTGTACTGAAAGAAACAGCCCACCTCCATTGGTTTTGAAACACATGCTTATTTACATACGGGCATTTTGTCGTATTTAAACACAAACAATTACTAGTATTAATAGTTGTATTTACTCTTTATATTGTTTTAAAGGGACCTTTTCACGTTTGGGTAAATTGAAAATAAGTTGTTTCAGATTCGCGAATTTTCGTTTTAGTTATGATATTTGTGAGGAAACAGTACTCCGAATCATATGTATTTGCGCAAACATACAATGTATGTAGCTTCTCTATGAAGAATTACAATGTCCGCCCTGTTTTTTAAACTTCGACAATACTATAATGAACGTTTTTGTTGATTGAATAAAAAATATACCACACATAGCATTTCACTTTGTGTGTTTTCAAACACGCGGTTGCACTTTTAGGACAAAATACTTAATTAATTTTGGACAAACTTTACAAAGTTGTGTATTTTGACAATGACCGGGCACTCGTCTTTGTTGTTTTTTTTGTAAATGGTTTTGAATTAATTAAGAAATAATCAAAAACGACCCTGAAGCGATGCTTTGTTGACAACCGATTGTCCCACACATAGCCGAAAAAGTCACGTGGTACAGGCACTTTGTCTAAGTGGGAGACTTTTTACTCCAGGACTCCATGGGTCAGTGGTTCGAGCCCTGCTGTGTGTTACCTTTTTAGCTCACCTGAGCACAACGTGCTCATGGTGAGCTTTTGTGATCGCCTGTTGTCCGTCGTGTGACGTCATCATTTGCCTTGTTCAATGTTCACTCTCTAGAGGCCACATTTATTTCCAATCTTCATGAAATTTGAATAGAAGATTGGTTTCAATGATATCTTGGACGAGTTCGAAAATGGTGACGTTTGCTTGAAAAACATGACTGCCAATAGGCGGGGCATTTTTCCTTATATGGCTATAGCAAAATCTTGTAATAACTCTAGAGGCCACATTTATTGTCCGATCCTCAAAAAACTTGGTCAGAAGAATCATCCCAATAATATCTTGGACGAGTTCGAAAATGATGCCGGTTGGTTGAAAAACATGACCGCCAGGGGGCGGGGCATTTTTCCTAATATGGCTATAGTAAAACCTTGTTAACACTCTATAGAGGCCACATTTATTTTCAGATCTTCATGAAACTTGCTCAGAAGATTTGTCCCACTGATATCTTGGATGAGTTCAGAAATGGTAACCTTTGCTTGAAAAACATGGCTGCCAAGGGACGGGGCATTTTTCCTTATATGGCTATATATGACTATAGTAAAATCTTGTTAACACTCTAGAGGCCACATTTATTGTCCAATTTTCATGAAACTTGGTCAGAAGATTAATCCCAATAATATCTTGGACAAGTTCGAAAATGATGCCAGTTGGTTGAAAAACATGGCCGCCAGGGGGCGGGGTATTTTTCCTAATATGGCTATAGTAAAACCTTGTTAACACTCTATAGAGGCCACATTTATTTTCAGATCTTCATGAAACTTGCTCAGAAGATTTGTCCCACTGATATCTTGGATGAGTTCAGAAATGGTAACCTTTGCTTGAAAAACATGGCTGCCAAGGGACGGGGCATTTTTCCTTATATGGCTATATATGACTATAGTAAAATCTTGTTAACACTCTAGAGGCCACATTTATTGTCCAATTTTCATGAAACTTGGTCAGAAGATTAATCCCAATAATATCTTGGACAAGTTCGAAAATGATGCCGGTTGGTTGAAAAACATGGCCGCCAGGGGGCGGGGTATTTTTCCTTATATGGCTATAGTAAAACCTTGTTAACACTCTAGAGATCACATTTATTTTCCGATCGTCATGAAACTTGGTCAGAAGATTTGTCCCAATGATATCTTGGATGAGTTCGAAAATTGTTTTGGTTGCTTTAAAAACATGGCCACCAGGGGTGGGGCATTTTTCCTTATAGAGCTATATATGGCTATAGTAAAACCTTGTTAACATTTTAGAGGCCACATTTATTGTCAAATCTTCATGAAATTTGGTCTGAAGATTGGTTTCAATGATATCTTGGATGAGTTTGAAAATAATTGTTTGCTTAAAAAAATGGCTTCCAAGGGGCGGGGCATTTTTCCTTATATGGCTATTGTAAAATCTTATTAACACTCTGGCGGCCACATTTACTGTCCGATCTTCATGAAACTTGATCAGAAGATTCATCCCGATAATATCTTGGACGAATTCAAAAATGATGCCGGTTGGTTGAAAAACATGGCTGCCAGGGGCGGGGCATTTTTCCTTATATGGCTATAGTAAAACAGTGTTAACACTCTAGAGGCCACATTAATTTTCCGATCTTCGTGAAACTTGGTCAGAAGATTTATCACAATAAAATCTTGTTATCTCGGGTGAGCGAGTTTTGGCCTTTCAGGCCCTCTTGTTTTTTTTGTTTTTAATTTTATTCTTTTTTTTTTACTGGAGCTTTTTATATCCAATGTAAACATTTATCAATATAAAGCATTTAATGACCAACTTAAAAACATGCCAAATTCTGTGAAAAGGCCCCTTTAATTAATCTTTAACACACACACACACACAAAACAATAATATTTTCGGACTCGCTTACCATTTTGATACTACATATCGTTTTAATTATATTCAAATATACCTACAACGTTTTAATGTCTTGTTATTTTGATGTGTTAATACCCGTTCAACCGCATAAGAATCAAAAATAGAAACAAATACATTGACATAATATTATAGTTTATTGCTTTACTTTTTATGTGTATTAAACAGAAGTGCAATTATCACCGGATCAAGATTCCAAAATTTAACTGAATTAAATGTTTTAAATGAATTGGGTGGGGAATGCTCGTCAACATTGTCGAGCGAAAGCAATATGCAGTACTTTTCGTGTGCGTGAGGAAAAGCACAGTTTTAGCTAAAGGCAAAGACTTGTATACTCTAACAGGTACTTAAAAATATATGCCCTGTCTTAACTTCAAACACAACGTTACAATTATAACAAGCTTTATATTTAAGGTTTAACATCAACGGAATTAGTCATTATTCAAATACCTCCCATTTATAAAACTAAACACCATGAAGTTCATGGTCAGCTTATTATCTTCGCGTGTTTTTCTGTGCCCTTATGAAACGGAATACCACACCCGTAGCCAGGGTTTTGAAAAGGGCGGGGGGTGCGAATTTTCACATCAACGATTGTTATTGACCAACGAAGTGGCGAAGGGGGTAGGTGCGGGAGAGTCTCCCCCCCCCCCCCTTCCTGCAATCAGGGGGTTTGGAGGTCCTCCCCTAGAAAATTTTGAAAATCTTGCATTTTGGTGACTTTTTATCTGTATTTAGAGACTGAAGTTATAGAGCATTTATAAGAAATTTCACTTTCATTGACCATACTCAGAGACTGATAAAAAATAAAATATTGGGTGCACCCAACGCACCCCCCCCCCCCCCCCCCCCCCCCCGTGGCTACGGGTATGAATACTGTAAAACTACAATAGCCATGCTGAAATTTTATATTTTCCACAATAATTTTTACACTGATTTGAATAAAAATGTAACGTTAGTTAAGCAACTGTAGAGAAAAGCATTCTTTACTTAATAGACGTCAATACCTTTCTTTAACGCTGGCGGTTCATCGTTTACATTTGAAGCCTTGATGTAGGTTTGACCCTTCCCTTCGTCCATCCGTCGGATTTTTTTTATCGCGTGTAACTTGTATTGCAGCTGGATGTGATGCAACTTCACAAACATATGTGTCTTGTTCTGATAAAACGGGGCATAATGCTTGTGTCTAAAGTGTCGTCCCAGATTAGCCTGTGCAGTTCGCACAGGCTAATCAGGGACGACACTTTCCGCCAAAATAGGATTTTTGCTAAGAAGAGACTTCATTTAAACGAAAAATGTCATAAACGCGGAAAGTGTCGTCCCTGATTAGCCTGTGCGCTGCACAAGCTAATCTGGGAAGACACTTTACGCACATGCATTAAGCCCAGTTTTCTCAGAACATTAACTCTTGAACTTGCGCACCTCCATATTTGTGTTTGAATGTTTCGACATAAATGGAGTTATTTTCCCAGTTTAAGCAAAAAAATACGTTTCTTAACTTATGTCGTATGTAACAAAAAATCATTTTTTCTAGAGAGAGGATTATTAACACACATAAAAACCAATAAATGAACTTGCGTACACAATTGTTTTAGCTAAACAAAATGTAATGTTTTATCTCGTGTAGCTCACAAAATACTTCTACTAAAGTGATGAAACTTGAAGAACAAATAAATTAGCGCACATGGGTGTTTAATAACTTTAAGAGAGTTTTCAAACACAAGTGTAATGGGGCGTGATCGTCTGACTCATGTCGAGTTTTCACCAGAGGTCGAAGGTCAGGTAACTGTTACTCAAAGAAAGCATACAACTGAATAGTGTAATGATTCAAAATTCACAAGATACGACTATCTTTTATTTTATAAGAGAGATGAAAGGTCGGGTCGCAGCAATTAAAAATAGAAACAAAATGTACAAGACATATGATCGTGAAACTTGGTGTACATACAAATGACGTGAATGTGCAAAATTCCCAGGGACCTGATATGCCCAATTTATTGGTGTTTATGTCTTACTTTTATTGCTTACAATACTGTGAAATCCACTTTTAATAAACTTAAATCGAGTGCCAATTTATTATGTGTTTGACGTACGTTGTTTAATCGTTTTTTTATGATTTCAAGTAATCTCATAGTCAAAACCGTATCATGACTTGCAATGCCATTACCATACTTTTGACACAAAAGATAAGGGATTCATGAAATTGTACATCTGAATATAGAATCCTTTTGATCTAGTAACTTATTCAGTTATTGAAAACGTTTCCGAAATTATCGATTAAGGTATAGTTTTCGCCCGATGATAAAAAGCCTACAGCCAGTCCGAGACTCGAATTGGGACCTCCCGTTATCAAGGCGAGTGCTCTAGCAGAGACGTAGATATCTATGTACGGCTCTGGCACTAGCGGCCGATCTTACATGGCTTGAATTGCTAATCACTAATCCCGAGTAAACTCGGTAGCAGTACACTTTATTTAAGCTTAAGAAACATTCTCCGATGTATCGGCACATTGAAAAGTCCTCTATTTCTAATAAGTATAATTATTGTGGATTATTGTTTTTCCAATGAATATTTTGGACCAATATATTTAACTTCAAAGTATGTCATCGTATTAATTGTTTATTGTCCCGACGAGGCAGCAGCGGGAGTTCGTGTAGAGGAAGGAGTGTCGGGAAGCCCCCCTGCTGATCTTTTATCTCAACAGTTTTGTATTCAAAGTAACGCGTTGCAATCATAGGGTTACTGGTAATATGTGCACTTGATCAAATATCTGTCGTAAAGGATGTTTGTAACATCAATGTACGACGGTGGTAGATCTCGTCTTATCATATGACACTTTGTTATTTGGCGTTATACAAGAGACTTCAGCGTGTGTGCCCCCTTGATCCGAATAAACATGATTGTACGAATGAATCCGTACGATGAGAGGTTTAAGTAAAACAAGGATATTTACTTTGTAATGGTTTAATGGTTGCACAATTAAAAGTGGGTGATTCTAAAGAGTGTGCAAATAAATTGTTCATTGTGATTTTTATGATTCTACTTAGAGTTTTTTGTTTTGCGGTATTCAAAAACTGCGATTTTTAACAGACACTGTTGAGCGGCTCCATTAAAGCAAGTGAATGGTAGAAGTGCCTTATATACATATAAATTATATTGTATTTAAAAGGGTAAATTATAAGCAGGCGGCCTATTACTTACTTGTTTTAGTTTTAATACTATTCTCTTGTGTTTATATGTTTATATTTAACTTCACATGCACGGTAAGTAAGATCTGGGCATAATTATTCATTTAAAAACTGAGTTTTTAATAAACAAGCAAAATGCTTGAGTCAAGATTTAACAATATAATATGGCGATTATTCCAAAAAAAAAGCTCTGTAAGCGTCCTGATCACGTGACGTCAACGAACTGCGTGCCACTAGGTTCGGCATCGTAAAACGTTTATATCTTTAAATATGGTTTCAGCGATTTGTTTTTTCCAATTGGGAAAAGTAACGGGTACCAGCCCATTTGGGTAAAAATAAGCGCGAAAAACCTGAAATTGGGAAATTCGTGTCGTGAAGTCTTCAGATTGGGAAAATTGCGTGTTTGATTTGTTGTAAACAAATACTTTAAAATTGATAACTACGTGTTTTTAAGTTGTCAATATTTTTAAACTAAGGTTAAAGCCACGTAGCTGCTTAGGGAAACTAACCGATTCACTTGGGATTTTCTCGGACAGTAAATGGGAATTTTTAGCGTCCCCTACCCCTTTTGAAAAGTGCCGTTTTCCTGTACATTATCGCTGGGTTTAAAACACCGGTAGCATCAGTATGTATCTTATTTAACCTTACCGTGTGGACTTCGTGAAATAACGAGCATATTTTGGTCAAAGGATGCTACAACTTTACCGTTAATAATACATTGAAGCCGTTCAGATCGAATTTTCGCTTTAAAGGGACTGTCCAACAGATTAAAGCGTAGTTTGACGCGAATCGATATTTTGGGAAACTACGAGGATTGCTTATATAGCTAAAAATACCTATTCGACGTGAGCGTGGATGGCGAGTGGTAACGTCGGGAGATATTTTACTCCAAAACTCCCTGACTCTAGGGGTCAGTGGTTCGAGCCCTGTGGAGGTTAACGTTTTTTCTTCTTCTTTTTTTTTAAATTGTATTCTTATTTTTTACTGGAGATTTTTAGTTCAAATGTTTAAATTTATCAATATAAAGCATTTAAAGCAGTTAATGACAGCTTTAATACATGCCAAAATCTGTTGGACGGCCCCTTTAACGCCAAGTTAGTTTTACAATTGTATTTCTCTACATTTTGCGACTTTAATAACTTTACAAAATCAGTAAATGAGATAATTTTCGTGCATCAGAAATGCGTGAGGGCAAAACCTGTTGAATTTGAAGAATACGGTAAAAGCGGATAATCAACCGTCGAAAAAGTAGCTTTTAACCATCGAAAAAGTATATTAAATCTGTTAAATGGACAACTCACGTTTACATTTATCTTTACTACAATCTGTGCGAACCTTAATATCTGATGTTCATTTATCTAGTATTTTACTCTAGTGTTTGTTTTTGGAAACAAACAAAAATCGATAATGCCTTTTCAAGGCGTTGTGGCGGAAAACTCCGTTAGTGCGCCTAACTTTACCGATATGTTTCTATAACATCTGGCTCTACTCATCAACAAACCGATCGCCCCTTTATCAGCTGTCTTTTCACCCTCTTATTGGAATTAGCGTATCGGCAAATGTGCGCGAGACATTTCCTAGTGTGCCTTTATATTTTATGCAAATAAATCTGAACAGATCCAAGTGCTGGAGAACGGATGTCGACAATAACCGTAATCTAGAGATTCAATGAGGCGAAAGAAAACAAAACGGTCCAAAGATTAAGAAGCAAGATAATATCAAGATTTTCTCACTTCATGCTGGAAGGGAACTTAAGGCAGTCGGACTTGTCATGGAAAAATAGTATCCCCATCTGCTTTTTGTGCGGAAAATGTTTTTAAAAATTGTGACTAAAACAACAAGCGTAATTAAACCATAAAGGATAGTTTTGAACTAAGGATATGTGATACAGTTGGCTTTGTGCGGAAGATTAAAGTATATATCCAAAACAAAAGGGCCAGGATAAGAGATTACCTAAGATTTATCAAATTGAAGAAGATAAAACAATGGCTTCTACTCCGAATAGCGACGTATCCGGTATGTGTTTTAAATATTCATATTTAAAGTATTTCGAAAATCATTTTTGGAAATAATTTTGTTTTTGTAGTTGTTGTTTTACCAATTAATAAAAGTTGTTTGTTATGGGTGTAGGATTTATTACAGTCGCACCAGGAAGACATATAGATGTAGCATGTAAGTAGTAGAGTATAGATTAACAACACAACAGCTTTATTTTTATAATTGAAAAAAAACACGACCTAAGAACCACATTATTTTTTCTTCTTCTTTTTTTATCAGGCGCCATGCCATGCAATTGTGTGTCTTTTTATCGGGGGTGAGAATTCAATAACAGAACATAATTTTTCGATCAGTATAACATCATGTCGCTCTTATGTGACAGAAAAAAACATGTAATAGGCGCGATGGTCTTATTTTGTTGGAATCAATAATTAATTAGCTATTGCGAATATTGGTTATGATCATTTGCTGTAAATGCAATGTGCTAAGTGAGTTTGATGGTGTGTATGTTACTGTATGAATTACATCATTAACCCTTTGCATGCTGATAAATTTGTCGTCTGCTAAAATGTCGTCTGCTGAATTTCTAAAATTAGCATTCTCTTTTTTTTAAAGAATATTATAAGAATAGCAAACAGTTTGGATCCTGATGAGACGCCACGTTCTGTGGCGTCTCATCTGCATCCAAACTGTTTGCAAAGGCCTTCAAAATTCGGTTCCAGCACTGAAAGAGTTACATAACGGTATACATTCATGAAGTAGATTACGGTTCAGCTTTAATAGTAATATAATTGATAACATGATCATTGTGGTGAGTTAATTGTAATAATATGATTGTGAAAAAGCTGAATGTTTTAATAGTCATAATGCTTATGATGGCATCATCATATTCATTTGTATGATGATGATGATGATGATGATGATGATGATGATGATGATGATGATGATGATGATGATGATGGGTAACTGCGCCGTTTTGAGTTTTACAGCTGTTCATGAAATGTCGCACCAAATCAGGCAGAATTTATCAACGCTATTATTATATTTCGGTAAAAAAATATCTACTCAACAATGATAATGTCAAAGTATGCCTTAATATCTTGCACCAGATGATACCATTTTTGGGCCATCTGGCTTCCAGTTTTGATGTTCAAAGCGCTCGGGACGGAACGCATTTTTAACGTCGTTAATCGATTACAAATTAAATTTACAAGATGACCCGCGGCGTATCATTATCCCTTTAATGACAGAGAGAACATTTGATTCGAGAATAGACTGTGCTTAATTTGAATTGATTCGTTTTAGTTGCAGAGGTTTCCGTGTGATGCATTTGTAAATTGAAAGGAGCACAGCGAGTTAACAAATGGTCCACTGGCGGTTTTTATAAATCGTATTAATAGAACTTTCCTGAAATTGAGTCTCGAACTAAAATTTTATTCAGCAGACCAATCAAGCTCGACAAATATACTGACAAAACATGTGTGAGTTAAATGCCGGCGCAAACTGTCTTCACCAAACCCAAGAGGAAACCCAAATGTCTCCATAATAGGATAGTAATTGCGATACGAATATAGCCGTTGCTATTGGAAGGAATTGAACTCGCGCAATATATCAAAATGCTTTTAATATTGCATGAAAAGTGTTTTGACTAATTAACAATATATCGACTGGAAGGTTAATAACCGTCGCATATTGTGTTAGCATTACACAGTTGTTTTATTAACTACCAAATTATGTAATGAAACATTAATATGAATAGTTATTTCATTTATGTTATCAACTCGTATCTGGTTATCAACATTGACATTAAACAAATATCGTGTATGCCTCTCTTTAAACATTACTTGTTTAGTTGTTATGATTGTGATTTAATAAGAATCATACGGCTTTATTATTAATCTACGAGAATTTTATTAACCAAATGACAACATGATAGCATATTAAATGATCATCATTTTACATGTTATTATCAAAAGAGTAAACATAAAAAACGATGCAATGTATTGATCGTTTGTGTACATTTAATAAAGACAATAATTTCAGTAAATGGATTTACATGGGGTTAACTAATAACGTCTGATGGCTCCGGAATGTTTGCCAATTCATGTGTTGCTACAAGGCGTATTTGTCATGGTTCTGTTGGTATATTACTATCAAGGATGCTAAAATAAAATACTAGTACACGCTATAAGCACAGACATATTAAAGAGTTAAATAAAGTCTGTATACTTTTGGTAATTGTATATGTACCGTAGTTAAAAAACAAAATGATGTACAGTTTAACAAATGTGCCTAAGTATTCAAAATTTCCACTCAGTTGTTCGCACAATGAACTGCCATTTTAACGAGGCGTTAAAAGTTCGTTGTGTCGCCTAACCTGACCGACCCTATTATGTGTTTGCGATTATGTTTGAAATCTTACCATATTATCGTAACCAGTGTTTTTATATGAATAAAGAATTTTGCGTAGGGATTTGGAAGAGTTCGCTTTGAAAATCCTGACTGCAGAGGGAAATTACTCGTTTATCATTAAAAACGTGTGATGTAAACATGTTTGGCAGACCTATAAATGAGAAAAAAATCAACAACATTGTTTATCCTCACCATAGCTGTCCCGTCAGCATTATATTAAAGTATCTCATAAGTCGTCGCACGCCTTACTTACCATCCACTGGACCAGCGTTTAATAATGATATAAACTGTATGTCATCTCGTTTTTACAGACAAACTTGATTCAATTTTAAGAAATTACTAAAACGTGTTTTATGTGCACCGTAAAAACAACATGTTTTGATTGTTTGTTTTCAAATACAGTATAATGTATTCAAACGAACGAACCAACTTATTGATCATACAAGTACACGAAACTCAAGTTTTAATCAAACGTCGTACTATCGACCCGCTCCCTAGCAACGGTTTCTGCACATGACATTGTGGCCTCCATACCCCTCAGAGATGAACAACGTAGTGACTAACGTTAATTATTGGACAGTATAATAAAAGGCTAATTAAATGAGTGCGTGCGCTTCAAACATTGCTTGCGACATCATGTGTTACTTTGTAGAAAGTTTCTACAAAAATATAGAAAAGGATGCGTGTTCAAATGTTTCGTGTGATGAAAGAGAAGCTACGTTTTTAGTACATGCGTTCAACTTTTTTCGGCGTAAGCTGCATAAGCCAGCTTTTCACCTTAGCCTGACCTTTGTAAGTGTCCAATAAAATTCCAATAAAATTTCCCGCGGCTAGGTACGAATGAATACACTTCATTTATTCCATTGGCTGATTTGAGTATACCACCAGAACATTGGAAACATATCCGCGTCTTTGTAACACTGTTTTACTGTATGAAACAATTTTATCTCGAATGAAAAGGCTTAATAGATAGAACAGTTTTACACTCAATTCTCGACATCAATACAGTTTGTGCGTACACCTTTTATTTTCAGAGTATTACCAGCGCAAGAGCGTTTATACTTAAAAGGCTATGTTCTCATATTTAGTACTTACTTCCTTATTCCTGTCAACATGTTAACATGTAAAAGTATAAAGAGCAATGGAAGCGAGGCCTCACTTTAAAGCATTGCATTTCAACCCGCGAGGTATATCGGGTCAATTCGCGGACATTCAGAGTTTATATACAGGTCATCACCGGAGTTGGCGGCCAGTAAAATAATCGTTATATAATAAAGACGCTATCCGTGAACTAGGTGACCTGGAATTTTCTTTAGACCAGAAATATGTTAAATGAAGATATTCAGCAATATAATTATGGTATGTAAATAATAGATTCTTAATGTGTTTTCAACAATACAATGATAAATATTATTGTTGATAAATTTAACAATAATTATTCGTCCATATTGCCTAATGTACTAAAGTGATATTATGAGCATGTAACAGTTTATAGGTGTCTATCGCAACCGTTGATTATTTTTGATGTTTCTACTTCATATACACTTATATTAATTAATGCAGCATCATCATACTAAAACAATATACCAGAAAGAGAAAAATAATGCATTTGAATATCAACCGTACTTTCGTTTGACAACTGATCATGCGTTTACGAGTTGAACCTAAATTTAGTTTTAGTGCAGATTTGTTCATACGACACAAAGACACGAAATTGTTTTACGGATCATTTCAGCTTACAGGACTGGGTGGGTCACGTAAGAATATCGAATATAAAATATATTTTTATAAACAACTGGTAGCAAGATGAGTTGCAGATAATTAATCAGTAACCACATTTTAACTAACTATTTTGATCTGTTAATTCTTTTCAGCTCAATTCAACAGTGCAAAATGCCCATAATATCACTTTAAGCATTAGCACGATGATAATTGATACTGTTAATAATCGAATCAAATAGCAATGCCCGACAAACCACTAAAACAGGTTTGTTCGAAGAACGCGCCTATAAATACGGATACTTCTCGTGTGACCGGTTGACTCAAATGTTTAAATTTCACTTCCATTCTTCTTTTGGTTTTCTGTTTTGTATCTATAGGTTTATGACCAGCAATATGTTATAATGTAAAATAAGCCGCGAAAACTCCCCGTAACATCCCGTACTGCGTGTGATGCAGCTAAGAACTGCACAGAAAAAGACATTCGCTATACTTGATCTCATTCATTAAACTATTTACGCCGTATATCTTTTTTAAAGATATTTCTTGTTATTATTTCCATACGGCAAATTTTAGTATCAACTTTTTATGCTTGAAGGTTACTTGTATAACCATTTAACACGGCAGTACATGGTTTTACCATTTTAATCGTGGCAAACGTCGTTTCAATAGGTAGTAAAACGTCAGCGGATGATTTATGGTGTATGAACAGAGTGCAACAACATTAAATTAAAATGTAAACATTAAATAAGGTTTTCATAATCAGTATACGCCATAAACGTTTACACCAAAACATAACTTTCAACTTCGCTCGCTCTATTTCAATTAAAGTGTTAAAGACAGGGTTGGCACGAAAAACCCGCCCCGGATAAACCCGGTTTTTCCCGCCCCGGGCAATACTCTGAAAGTAGGCAATACTGGGCAATACTATTTTTTCTCCATTCAACATGCAGTTGTAATTGTTTTTTATCATCCTTACTTCTCTGCTAGCCTCTATGATTTTATCATAAAATCCCCAAATAGGATCTCTAGGTTTCATGTTTGTGCAGATTACAAAAGAATTACAATAACAGTCATTTAACTTTAAAGTCAGAATTGATAATGAAGGATCATTGAAGAAATACTTTTTATAGTGAAACACAATTAACAGGAATCTGTCACTTACTGTAGCAATCAAAGCATGTTTTAACAGTTTATGGGAGGGCCCTAATTGGCACTAGTCTGTGTATCTTTTATGGCCCCTTATAAACAGTAAGAGGGCCTTTGTCTGGCCCTTATGTGGCCCAAATAGGTCCAATGTTTATCTAAGTGGCCCAGTGTTATTGTAAGTTGTACAAACGATGTTAGTGTCATAAATGATGGCACAAAACTGTGTCAATAATTTAAAACACTAAATTGGGGCATGAGTCTTAATGCAACATGAGATCAACTATATTATTTGCATGATAACAAAAAGATATCTTACATGTATAATCCCTCATGTCTCTACCCATTTCCCTTTTCCTTCATGAATACCAGTCTGTTACAAATCATATCATATTTTTAGAAAAATAATGTCAGTGAATTAATAAAATGTAAATCAGATAAAACACAGATACCAAGATATACCCAGTATTGTCCATAAAGACCATTAAATTGAATTTCATTTATGTAAAAATAAGAAATTATTATTAGGATTCCAAACTTTCCAACTAACAAATAGATTCTAATTATTAATAATTAATAGATATGTTTTATAGAGACTAATAATTATATAAGCTATATAATTGTGTAATATCTTTATTACCCAGTAAACCCCATCCAAACCATCCAAAACAAACACAAAATGAATTGCACTTTTTTGCAGAAAAAAAGTAATTATTAATATGCATCCACATGAAGTAGAAGTTAACAGTGTAAATAATAGAATAGAATTGCTAAAATTAGTAGTTATTTTCGGTTATGTACTAAATCATTTTTATCATAATGCAAGTTGTGCTGTTGTATAATTGTGTAATATATTCGATACCCAAGTAATGCCCATCAAAACAGACAAAGAAAAAGAATTTACATTTTCATGAAAATGAGAAGGAATTATGAATATGTTTTCTTATGAATTAGAAGTTGACAATGTAACTAATAGTTAAAAATTGTTAATAGATATGTTCTTTAAATATGTACAAACTCATTATTATCGTATAAGTTATACAATATTGCAATATCTTTATTACCCAGTATTGCCCAATATTGACCAGTAAAACCCGGGTTTTCCCAGTATTACCCTCCCGGGCCGGTAAATACTATAAAATCCGGGTTTTATTCCAACCCTGGTTAAAGATTCCGAGCACAACCTTGTTGGAGCCTGGGTCCGTTTTCACGCCGTTCCTTAAGAAAGTTTTTTATGCCTTTAAATAAGGAAACATTCCACACGGAAACTAGTATATAATTAGGGAAAATGTGCCGCTGTATTAAATTTGAATTTGTGTTTTGATATTAACAGTTTTGGCAATAAAACAAATTACAGACGCCGGTTTGTTTTGCTTCCCTTAAATTACATGTCACTATACAACATATGTAAGCGTTAATGTAAATATCGTTTCAATCAAACGGTTAACTTATTCCGTTACTAGTAATTATTATCCATCAATTGATATTTATATTCATTTCAAGTGACTTTGCCTGCAGCATGAGTCAACGGCATCTGCTAAATAACCATCTGTATTTAATTAACCGCGTTTGACCATTTAAAGCGATGCAGGCCACTCACAATATTGTCACGCGATGAATATGAACTCTTTGCATTAAAAGCCACTTTCCATTGTACGCGATATGTTTGGATATTTGCTGACGAAATCTTTTCAACGCAATAGAGTTAATTAGTTTTTGTATCAGATATAACAAAAGAATAATAAACATATACAATAACTTCTATGGTAAATAACTATATTTTAATTAGAAGTAATGATACACAGAGAAGTAACCGCTGTGAAAACGACGTATACCCTATTTATGACATAAGCAAAACGATGTTTTATATATTTAGGTTAAGTTTGAGTAATTTTATGGTTTGCATGGTTTATTGGTTCAAATTTGATTTATGTTATTGCTTTGATTCATTGATATTAGACGCATATGGTGATGTCAGAATACAGATAAATAGCGAATACTGAAATAGCCATAAAATGAGGTCGGTTCGAAACCAGGTCGAAACGCATTAAGGTTATGGACATATATAAATAGTCCGTTAAGTGGAAATAACCTGTCAATTTTAAACTATTAATGTTGGACAAATACTGCCGGCATATATTTCGATATACATGTACAAATGTTTGGAGATTGACACAAATTAGTAAGTACCTCCTTATGTTTGCGTTCCACAGCGGCCGTTTGTTACTTAAGCTGACGTATATTAGGGTTGACTTTCCTAAATATATTTTGGCGTATTTTTTTTAAAATTAAATCAATTGTTACCTTTAAAGGGGGCACATAGGCGACTTATAATTTATATTATGTTAAAAATTAAGCGTATCCTTGAAGAAGTATTTATTTAATTGTTGTTTAAAAAATATTTTTTTGTTTTGAAGATTATTCCCAGTGACATATAGCTGGATCGTGAGCGAACTCACATCGGATTTGGGTATCGGAAAATTAAGCTCTGTGCTGTATACATTTTGTTTATAAATTTCAAGAATATATCAAAATGTTATTTTTATCAGATAAATATGGACATAAAAATCAGGGAATATGCATGGATAATATTCGTGACGATATTATGGGGAACTACCGTCGACATGCCTTTAATTGACTAAAGCTCTGTGACTTTTTTAACAACCCAAAATCGCTGTGCCCGAAACAATGGTGTTTCTGGCGTTTCGTCGGCGGGAGTTAGCGGGGGGTCGGAGTGGTTTTGTCTGGGACAGATGTTTGGGAAACAATGAGGGGGAGCGGTGGTAGGAAACAAGCGAATTTGTTGGCGCCCTAAATGTGTTAAAATCATGGGGGTACAATTGTGTTCTATCGGCGTTGTTGGTTATTTTATCAATTATTTGATAACCGGTATGATCTTCGTATAGGAAATGCCAGAACACCTAATTTGGTATTGATGCTGAACAAAGAAGACGATATATACATATTAAGTATTTTGACCGTGTTCAGTCGTCATAATCATCAAAATGCGTCGGGATCATCAACATAATCATAAACATCAACAACATCACCGTTAGTCTCTCTTTGTTAATAATAAGTTCTCTAATAGTTTACTTTACATTCTTTAATATGAAATTAGTTAAATGGATTTTTGCAAAATATATCCCGGTATTTCTTATATCAGACCTTGAAAAAGTGCAATTTATCGTCATCATATGTATCTTGATTTGTGTTATCAGAATAAATAAACGATAGGCTGCAGTGTATAACATCAACATTTTAAAATAATATTCAACGTTACTGATACCCAAATATTCCGGAGCTTTATTCGAACCTCAATATGCGTCCATTTTGTCCCAGTCAAGTGTTCCCTTTCATTTCACGACTGCCAGATGTTTGGTGGCGAACAATTGGGACGATTTATTGAGTGGAAAGAGTAGGGGTGGAGTCGACCTTCCGTTTATAGCGATGTGCGAGAGCAATCTCCTCACAGAGTTAACACACATAAAATCCTTTTAATCGAGAAAATCCTCGAAATTTACAGCAATGATAGCTAAATATGTGTGCAAGTTCATGTACAGTATAGTATTTAGTTCTTTTTATGGAAAGTTGTGATTTATCTTCCAATTATGCAATTAACAATGTCGATAATAATCGTATGTATATGAGTCGCGTTCTGAGAAAACTGGGCTTAATGCATGTGCTTAAATTGTCGTCCCAGATTAGCCTGTGCAGTTCACACAGGCTAATCAGGGACGAAACTTTCCGCTTTTATGGTATTTTTAGTTTCATGGAAGTCCCTCCTTACCGAAAATCAAGTTTAGGCGGAAAGTGTCGTCCCTTATTAGCCTGTGCGGACTGCACAGGCTAATCTGAGATGACAATTTACGCACATGCATTATGCCCAGTTTTCTCAGAACAAGACTCATATGGTGTATTCATATTAAAATGAATATTTTAAAATGTAGTTTTTTTTATGAATCTAAAGAATTCGTCAAAATAGTTATGATGTCATGATTGCGCAAGATGTGTTATTAGAATTATATGAAACTACCAAAATTGTTCTTATAGTTGATCAATTGACACAGTGCAGTAAACAGTTGATAAGTCAACCACCCCATGGAGGCGACAGACATAAAATAGGTTAGAAAATTCAAATGGCGGTTAACTCTTAACGTTGTGGAAGAGTCGCTAACTTTAATGGGTAATACACAATACCGCCCGTGGCGGAAAACACTACCTCACCTGTCAAAAACATCCGCATACGTTAATTTTACGCGTGGTTGACTTTTATTTGATGATAACATCATTTTTATTTGTACCGATTTGTCAATTGGGATACATCGGCTATCAACGTAGTGCTCATTAAGTTATAAATATTATTCTGCTGTTCAATTCTGTACAATGTCTGCTGATTAAATGGGGTGATTTGTAACCTTTTATTACGACTTAATCTGCTGTTGTCATCATATGCGTATCGCAGTGAACGGAGTTCGTCTATTTTGTGTTATATATCAATAAAAGCGAGAAAGACAGAAACAAAATGATTTGTGTTCAATTTCTTATAAAGCGTGTGCATAAACGGATGGATACGATTATGAGAGAACGCTTTGAAATCAGTGTATATTAGTGCTCGAAGAGATGGCAACTATATAAGTCTGCCATTTGTGTGTGACTGTGCGTGTTTTGTGCAGTCTTTGGAGTATCATTAAACTTAACCATATTTTAACGTTTATCTTCGCATATTATTGCTTCGAAATAATGCGCCTACCAAGTTTGGGTAAGGTCCATTTTTCATCGAATTGTTTATTTATAAGTTATTAAAATTACTTGGTAATAAATTTACAGCAAACTACTCTTACGACTGTCTAAAAGGCAAACACAAACACCAAAAGCATGTTTTTGTTGGTTTAATAATGTTATTAAGTTCCAAGATAAACAGATTTTTTTTCACATGAGAACAAGGAGAAGACAAACACGATCAAGTACTTGTAAATGACATCTGCATTGAAGCATAGTTTTGCATAAGATAACCGGATACTTTTCACTTACTTTTACGAAAAATTCTAAATTTAGCGTGAACATATTCACAATTTTCGCGACATTCTTTTTAAAGTTATAAAAGGTATTCGAATAGAGCGGATAATTGTGCGTTCAGTGCATCTTACTTTAAACGATGACAAAAACAAACATGTTGTTATTGTTTTCCCGAAAATGCATAGAAAATTAAAATTTTCTTGAAAATTACAAATCCTCAAGAACAAAAATGACTAACTGGTATTTAACAAAAAAATAATAATGCGTCACACCATTAATGCATTAATTCTAAGTTATTTAAAACTAAATTGGTAAATATCTTACATTTCGCAAAAAAAAACATGATGTATCATAAACCTTTTTTGTGATCGCAAAAAAAAAGTTTCGCGAAAACCAATAGATTATCATATGCAATAGTTCACACTTACTTAACTGTTTTTTTTAAATTTATTACCAGATACTATCTTAATGAAAAAGCGAAATATTTAAAAGTTTTTTTGTTTTTTTTTACAATTTGTCAATGTTTGATGAAAAAATACTGGTTTTCCTATGCAGAAGTATTCCAGTATACATTTACTAGTGATTTAAGGAAGTCAGTGTTGTATTACTATGATATTTATGATAACGGGGTAAGGGTGACAGTCTGTTCAATTTTGCCTAACTTGAAAAAGAACTGTATAGATGTGAAAGAGCTGCTTCTGCAAAACTTGATCCAAACTTAAATTTAAGTAATCAACTTATTCTTACTTTTTTAAATCTGAATTGACGCTACATTTGTATAAGCAAAACATAAAATAGCTTTAATATTAACGCTGTTTTCAGTGGAGTGCCCACCTCTAATCACAGCCGACAACAGCGTAATGTTGTCAACGATTTCCAGTTCCGTAGGCACCATGGTGGAGTTTCTATGCGCCGACCCCGTCGACATCCTGTCGGGACCGAAGGTGCTAGAGTGTCTACCGAGGGGCATATGGAACGGAAGCGTTCCCCAATGCCTCTCACCCGCAGGTAAGCTTGTGTGGTCATTGTTTGAATGATATTAAATGGGTGATTGATTGTGCTATTGAGTGATTTTTTTTTTTTTTTTGGGGGGGGGGGGGTATATGTTCTCCGATGTATATCCCCCGCAGGTTGGTCCGATTTCTTTTGGTCATTCGCTGATAAAAAAGCGAACAGGTGAATAACCGGCAATGTGTAATTGCGTTATCTGTCTTTTTGTGCGATCGAGCGTGTCATTCACTATTTTGTTGCGGTTAGTTTATTTATTTGGTTTGTGGGATTGGGTATCTTATTAAATGATTTGATTTGTTTCGTGTTTGTGAATATTTAAATGTTAATGAATGTAATTTGACTGTTAATAGTCGATCGGTCTGTCTGACGGTAAGTCGGCCGGACTGTCTTATAGTCAGTCAGCCAGTAACTCTAATTTATTTCCATGCACTTGGAAACTTTTCAGATATTTCAGCACAGAAAGTTACCAATTCAACGCAATCGACAACTTCGCAGACATATAATTACCCGGAAACGGAAGCGCAAGTCATTTTGATAGTTCTTTGGGTGTCCGGTGGCGTTCTGCTTTTATCGTTGATAGTACTGCTTACGTGTATTCTGCGGAACCACAGAAAGCAGAGAAGAGACGGGTACGAAACTGGATCCTTGACACCATAAGACTTGATTTATAAAGATGTTAAATAATAAAATGTCTGCCTTTGAATATGTATAATTATTATTAATTAATCAAAGATTAAAAGAAGTTTTGAGAACAACTTTTTTGTTGATTAACAAATTCAATGTAATTTTGATCGGTACGCTTGTTTGTTATTCTTGTACTTATATGGGCGATGATTTCTCAATTGCAGTGCTCAAAATCAAAGCATTGCCGCGGGTCAACCTCGTCAGGGCAGCGTCAATCCCACGTTCTCGAACTACGACGAGATTTGGACGTGGATTCCTATAGTTACGGGAAATAGCGGAAACTGCCGATCTCACGTAAACCCAATCGTCCGTAACGCTGTTGCAAATAACCGGAATCGCGAACTTTTGAACAATCTACGACTGCCCACCTACAGCGAGGCTATAAATAGCAATGCGAACTCGAGAAATCAGCCGAGCCACACATTGCCAGTGCGTGTGACGTCAGAAGTGACGGCAACATATGGTATCAACAACAACAACAGCGTCAACAACAGATATAATAGTCAGCGGGGAAGCGCAGCCCGTGCTAGAGAAGCAAACGCAACTCATATACTATCATCAAACAATATGCCAACGCATGCGCTTGTGACTGAAATACCACCGACTTTGAGAAGAGATGATGCAACTGGTCCGATTAGCTGTACTACCCAAAACGACCGCCCAAATCACGTGACAAATATCACCATTGGGGCAAGCAGAAC